>NC_091151.1:61116508-61289008 GCF_040958095.1 Procambarus clarkii
GGCTAACACAACAGTGTTCATCCAGGGGTGACTCACAGCTTCTGCAGCAAACACGTGGAGATACTATGGCTGCCTTGGGTAGACTGCCCCACCGTCCAATACAGCAGTCCCAGGTCGACTCTGTAATCAGACACGTCATCAGTACTAGTTACACTCTAGGGCACCTCACTTACAGGCTTAGACACAAACGTCCACCTATCCACTCCATAGATGGCGTTGCTGTCTAAGCGTCACCTCACCAGAGGTCAGCAGCGGCTACGTTACGAGCTGATTAGAACGGGAAACCAGCCCCTGTGGCCGGTATATCCTGTCCTCACTAGATGGCGTCGTCCATTCGGAGGGGGTTTCGGGAGCTGACCGGCAGATGGCATTGTCGTCACTGCTCCGTGCTAGGACGCTGGGCTCAGGTCCATAACAGCATTAAACTGCATCTGCCAATCCTTTGACCATTTCAAAACCCTATCTAGATCAACTTGAAGTGTTAGTGAGTCCTCCGAATTAATTTCCCTACCGATTTTCGTATCATCGGCAAATTTGCAAATGTTGCTACTCAAACCTGAATCTAAATCATTTATATATATTATAAACAACAGAGGTCCCAGGACAGAGCCTTGAGGCACTCCACTTACAACATTTTCCCACTCTGACTTGACTCCATTTATACTAACTCTCTGTTTCCTTTGGTATAGCCATGCCCTAATCCAGCTTAATATAGCACCCCCAATACCATGAGACTCTATCTTTTTAATCAGTCTTTCATGTGGCACTGTATCAAAAGCTTTGCTAAAGTCAAGGTACACAACATCACAATCCTTACCACTATCAACTGCCTCAACTATACTAGAATAAAACGATAACAAATTTGTTAAACATGAACGGCCATTTATAAAACCATGTTGCGACTCAATTATTAATTTATGTTTTTCAAGATGAAGACTAATTTTATTTGCTATTATAGATTCGAGTAACTTTCCCACAATAGACGTTAGGCTAATTGGTTGATAGTTAGACGCAAGTGATCTATCTCCTTTCTTAAAAACTGGTATCACATTAGCAACTTTCCAAAACTCTGGCACTCTGCCTGACTCTATTGATTTATTAAATATGGTTGACAGTGGGTCACAAAGCTCCTCTTTGCATTCTTTAAGCACCCTGGCAAATACTTCATCCGGCCCTGGGGATTTGTTTGGTTTTAGTTTTACTATTTGTTTAAGAATATCCTCCCTGGTAACTGCTAAACTCGTCAACCTGTCCTCGTCCCCACCCACATAGACTTGTTCGGCTGAAGGCATATTGTTAAGTTCCTCTTTAGTAAATACAGTTACAAAATATTTATTAAAAATACTACTCACCTCTTCATCACTATCTGTTATTTGACCTGTCTCAGTTTTTAATGGACCTATCCTTTCCCTAGTCTTAGTACGATATAACTGAAAAAACCCTTTAGGATTTGTCTTTGCTTGCCCTGCTATGCGAACTTCATAGTTTCTTTTTGCTTTCCTTATCTCTTTTTTAACATTTATAACCAGTTGTACGAATTCCTGTTCTAAAGTGACCTCCCCATTTTTAATCCTTTTGTACCAAGCTCTCTTTTTACCTATAAGGTTCTTCAAATTCTTTGTTATCCACTTTGGGTCATTAGTATTCGATCTTTTCAATTTGTATGGTATACTACGTTCCTGTGCTTTGTTTAGAATATTCTTAAATAAGTTATATATTGAATCCACATCGAAATCCCCATTTAAGTCACCTATCGCTGGGTCATGTCTCGCTCCAAGACCTCCAAGATGGGCCCACACCCCATACCCAAGACTTTCCAATCAATTTGACCCAAAAAATTTCTTAGGCTATTAAAAATCAGCTTTTCGAAAATCTGGCACTTTAACAGAATTTTCTCCTACAGGTCTATTCCATTTATGCTAAATCTGATTTCTTTGTGATCACTGTTCCCTAGCTCACTCCCTATTTCGATGTCATTAATTTGTGTTCCCTGTTAGTTAACACTAAATCTAAAATATTATTTTCCGTGTTGGTTCCTTAATGTGGTTGCGTAAGAAAGCAATCGTCAATTAATTCTAGAACAATCTTCTGCTTCACTATTCCCTGTTTTGTTCAACCAGTTATTCCACTAAAATTAAAGTCACCCATGACATAAATACTGTTTAGATCTAGATGCTCTAGATATTTCATCCATAGATGCTTTGCTTCCATTCTGTCTAAATTTGGTGGCCTATATATAACTCCTATTATAATATTATTTGCTTTTTCGTTTAATTCTATCCAAATAGTTTCTGTGTGTGGCTCAGTTTGATTCCCTCTTTGAGACTACATTTCAAATTGTCCCTAACATATATGGCTACTCACCTCCTCGTCTAATATATCTGTGTGAAATAGTTTAAATCCATTTATTTGATATTCAGCTAATAGTTCTCTATTTTCTACATTCATCCACGTTTTCGGTAAGTGCAATAATATCAATTTTTTCTGTGCAGACAAGAGCATTTAATTCGTTAATTTTGTTTCTTAGACTTCTACTGTTAGTGTAATATACCCTAAGTGAATTGTTATTTTGAGGGCCCTTCTCTTTCCCTGATCATTTTGCCAATTCCTTTCTCCCACAAATACATATTTTTATTACCTCCTTCCTCCAAATAATTCCCATACCTCTATCTACTAACAGTTTAACCCAACAAACACCTCTAACCACTTCTTCCAACGAGTTCGCAACAGCAACAACCCCAGCTCTCGATAGATGCACCCCATCACGAGCATACATTTCATTTCTTCCATAGAAGTGTTCCCAGTTGTCTGTGAAAGATATTGCATTTGATTTGCAATATCTTTCCAGCCGGCAATTGACACCAATTGCCTCGACATCCATTCATTTCCCACTCCCTTTCTTGGAAGAATGCCACATATGATCGGGATTCCTCCCTTGCTCCTAACTAATTCAATGGCTGTCCTGAATCTCTGTATTAGTTCCTCACTCCTAACTCGTCCCAACATCATTACCCCCTGCACTAATACAAATAATGGGTTTGTTTCCATTTCCCGTCATAATATCATTCATGTTTCCAACATATCACCAATTCCAGCTCCCGGATAGCAAACCCTTAATCTGGTTCCCCTATCTCTGGTACAAAACGTTCTGTCTAAATACCTCACCTGGGAATCTCCCACAACCAAAATTCGCTTCGATTCTCCCTTTTCCTTTCAACACGACACAACAACACGACAAGGCACGACAACAACATCTCTTTCCAGGGGATTAACGATGCATAAAGCAACTGGGCTCCATTAAGGAACATATAATCTCTTCCACAACCAGACCATCACCAGAGAAGTCTTAACAAAAAACACGGAAATCATCGATAGATACAGCGATAGCAGGCGGCTTGACATCGGCGAGGCACTACACATCAAGAAGTCAACACCAGCAATCAACAGCCAATTAATGCACAACTATATTCTACCCACTTCAAGATTCCGCACCAATATACAAGCATCAAGATATATGGGCCAATAGGCCCTTTGCAGTTACTTCCATTATTCCCTTTAACTTACAAAATATTATACCCATTGTTTCGTGTTCTGTCTTGTGTTGAAAGTTTGTTTTCATCTCATCTAAAACTGTTGTAACATATCACCTCACCCAAATGCAGGTATAAAACCAAAGATGTTTAAACTCTGTTCAGTTTTTTTTTGTTTTTTTGCAGGGATATTCCTGCGCGGGCCCTAAGCCTCTGGCTGGCCCACTAAGTGTTGCTTGTTTCTGTTTTACTTGGGCGGAGTAAGAGTATTTATTACTCGTAAGGTCGCTTTAGTAAGATTTTGCCATATGTGTTTAACAACTTCTGCTCTGTTGAATCTAAGTTTAAATCTTAATGAGTTTGTAACTGTGCACTGTGTTAGATAATGTTCCAGTGGTCTGTCGGGCATTTCTCCACTGTGTTGACATTTCCTCTCATCTTCCGGAACCTGTAAGCCTATTTCCCATGCACATGGGTATCCAAGCCTGATGCGATGTAAGTGTACTTCTGTTGCTCTATTGCTCCCTTTCATCAAACTAAGTGGTTCGTAGTTGGTTGAATTCTTGTACCAACCCGCAGATCCTGATGTTGCAACTGCTGTGTTGTGGTCACTGTACATCTTTTGCATTGCTCTGTTTCTAATTACTTTCTTCATCTGTGATAGACTCTGTGGTATGTTAATGTCTACATTTCTTCTCTTAGTTGCAAGTTTTGCAGCTTCGTCTGCAATGTCATTTTCTATTATTCCCAAATGACTTGGCACCCAGTTGATAAGTACCCGTCGACCTTGTCGTTTGAGTGTTTGCATTAATGATATGACATTTGTGATCAGATGTATGTTATCACATATGTGTTCTTGTTGCAAGGTTTCAATGGCGGTTCTCGAATCTGTATGTATGATAACATGTTGTCGGTGTTCAGCAAGAGCATGTTCCAAAGCCTTTTGAATGGCTAGCATCTCTGTTTGTAAAGTTGAACACCCATTTGAGAGCCTCCAACTATTTACAAAGTTTCCTGCTTTAACTGCAGCTCCGGTTTCTTGTCCCTGCTGGTCTACTGATCCATCCGTGAAGTAAGTGAAGCTGTCGGATGCCAAGTTTGCTTCTATATGCATCTGTGCAATGTTACGTAGCAGATGAGGATTTGTCTGGTTCTTCTTTCCTTCAAGAGCCATAATCTTAAAGTCTGCTGTCAGAGATTCCCAAGGGACTTGCATAACAAAGTCTGCGTGTATTTCGTCGACACCCTTCTCAGTGACTGTGTTTGTTATATCAAATGTATTGATGGTGTTTATCGCACAATGGGTCCCACCTGTTGCCATTGGAGGCTCTTCTGTCCAGAGCTATTGCTCCAGTGATTATATTCTTTAAGTGAACTGATTCTAGGTCTAGTCAATATCTTGGTCAGCATGCACGCAGCGATCCCTTTTACCCTTATTTCAATCGACGTTAGCTTGGTTTCTAGTCTTAGGTTCAGTATTTTAGTCCATTTGGGAGCTCCTGTTATGATTCGCAATGCATCATTTGAAGAACCTCAACGTTTGCCCACTGACCAGGAGAAAGAGTGAGTAAGGCAGACGCTGCATAATCAACTAGGGAACGAACGGCGTGTATGTAAAACATTCTCAACACTTTGTGTCCCGCTCCTAGACGAGGCCCTGTGATTGCTCTCATTATATTTAGTCGTGATTTTGCGTTCTCCTTTAGATATTGAATTTGCTTGTTGAATGTCATTTTAAAATCTATCCACACTCCGAAATATTGATATTGTGTAACCCACTGAAGGTTAATGTCTTGAATGCGTAGGTATCTGTCTGGAGTGTTGCCGCCTAGTCTCATTGCCTTAGACTTCTGTGCAGATATTTTTAGCCCTAAAACGCTGCATTCAGATGTTACTTTATCTAATGCACCTTGTGCTTTATTAGAAGTGAAGGACCTGTAATGACTAATGCTATATCATCAGCATAGCTTAGCAATTTAACCCTTCTGTAAATGTCATGGTAACAAGGTGTTCCAAAATATGTTAAAAAGACTCGGACTGAGGACTCCTCCTTGTGGAGTCCCATTCTCATGCAAGTGGTAGTCCGACACATGTCCTTGCAACTTTACTCTGGCATACCTGTGACTTAGGTAATCTTGAATCCATGCTAGCATTTTTCCCTTTACATCTTTTTTAACTAAGGTGTGTAAAATTGCTTGCGGGCTTGCAAGTTCAAATGCTTTTTCTAGATCAAGGAAAATCACTATAGCTGGAAACGAGTTAACTGTTCCTAGTAATGTTGCTATGCAGTTTGCAGTACCTACTCCTCTAGTGAAGCCAAATATGTGTTTATGAAGGTCTCCAGTCTTCCACAGTAGCCTATTTAAGACCATCCGTTCTGCAGTTTTACTGATGCCTGATGTTAATGAAATGGGTCTGTTTAGTGTTTGCAGGTAATAGTTGTGTGTGTGTGTAAATTAAAAGTCTTTGAAAATGTAATAAGTGATTACGAAACGCGTTCAAGTGTCGCGTCAGACTAGAAATAAAAATGAATTTTGGAGAACTGATTTTTCAATTACCATCGACAGTGAAAAGAACCATAAGAAATATTGAGAAAAAATCGTGTTAGAATTATTAATCTTACTTTTTCAGTCATAATAATATATGTCTGCAGGAAAGACTGCTACCAAAATATACTAATATATATATATATATATATATATATATATATATATATATATATATATATATATATATATATATATAATATATATATATATATATATATATATATATATATATATATAAGCCAAGGAAAACTTGGCTTATTAGGCAAATCAGGCCTTGCATATTAGGCTGAGAAGTGCGTTCTGGCTACTAGGTACGACATATATATATATATATATATATATATATATATATATATATATATATATATATATATATATATATATATATATATATATATATATATATATACATATATATATACATATATATATGACAATGTCAGACCACGGAGGAAAAAATGAAACAGGAATTTCCTTAAGTACTTTCGTATATTAAATACATCTTCAGAAGGTCCAAATATAATATATTTAATATACGAAAGTACTTAAGGAAATTCCTGTTTCATTTTTCTTCCGTGGTCTGACATTGCCACATTCTTAATCACGTGTTTATTTTCGTGATATACACACACATATATATATACATATATATATATACATATATATTATTAAATATGACCGAAAAAGTAAGATTAATAATTCTAACACGAATTTTCTCAATCTTTCGTACATTACGCTTCACTGTTGGAGGTAAATCAAAAATCACTTCTCCAAAATTCATTTTTATTTCTAGTCTGACGCGACACGGGCGCGTTTCGTAAAACTTATTACATTTTCAAAGACTTCACAAATACACAACTGATTAGAACTTACGTATCTCTGATTTTATATCTACATTTGAGTGAGGTGGGAGGGGTGATGTGGCATTAACACAAGACAGAACAAGAGGGGATATTAATAGGGTATTAAAAGTATCAACACAAGACAGAACAGAAACAATGGGTATTGAATAGAAGTGTTTGTAGAAAGCCTATTGGTCCATATTTCTTGATGCTTCTATATTGGAGCGGAGTCTTGAGGTGGGTAGAATATAGCTGTGCAATAATTGGCTGTTGATTGCTGGTGTTGCCTTCTTGATGTGTAGTGCCTCGCAAACGTCAAGCCGCCTGCTATCGCTGTATCTATCGATGATTTCTGTGTTGTTTACTAGGATTTCTCTGGCGATGGTTTGGTTATGGGAAGAGATTATATGTTCCTTAATGGAGCCCTGTTGCTTATGCATCGTTAAACGCCTAGAAAGAGATGTTGTTGTCTTGCCCTATATACTGGGTTTTTTGGAGCTTACAGTCCCCAAGTGGGCATTTGAAGGCATAGACGACGTTAGTCTCTTTTAAAGCGTTTTGTTTTGTGTCTGGAGAGTTTCTCATGAGTAGGCTGGCCGTTTTTCTGGTTTTATAGTAAATCGTCAGTTGTATCCTCTGATTTTTGTCTGTAGGGATAACGTTTCTATTAACAATATCTTTCAGGACCCTTTCCTCCGTTTTATGAGCTGTGGAAAAGAAGTTCCTGTAAAATAGTCTAATAGGGGGTATAGGTGTTGTGTTAGTTGTCTCTTCAGAGGTTGCATGGCTTTTCACTTTCCTTCTCATGATGTCTTCGATGAAACCATTGGAGAAGCCGTTATTGACTAGGACCTGCCTTACCCTACAGAGTTCTTCAACTCTACAGAGAAGAACTCTGTAGGGTAAGGCAGGTCCTAGTCAATAACGGCTTCTCCAATGGTTTCGTCGAAGACATCATAAGAAGGAAAGTGAAAAGCCATGCAACCTCTGAAGAGACAACTAACACAACACCTATACCCCCTATTAGACTATTTTACAGAAACTTCTTTTCCACGGCTCATAAAACCGAGGAAAGGGTCCTGAAAGATATTGTTAATAGAAACGTTATCCCTACAGACAAAAATCAGAGGATACAACTGACGATTTACTATAAACCAGAAAACGGCCAGCCTACTCATGAGAAACTCTCCAGACACAAAACAGAACGCTTTAAAAGAGACTAACGTCGTCTATGCCTTCAAATGCCCACTTGGGGACTGTAAGCTCAAAAAAACACAGTATATAGGCAAGACAACAACATCTCTTTCTAGGCGTTTAACGATGCATAAGCAACAGGGCTCCATTAAGGAACATATAATCTCTTCCCATAACCAAACCATTGCCAGAGAAATCCTAGTAAACAACACAGAAATCATCGATAGATACAGCGATAGCAGGCGGCTTGACGTTTGCGAGGCACTACACATCAAGAAGTCAACACCAGCAATCAACAGCCAATTATTGCACAACTATATTCTACCCACCTCAAGACTCCGCTCCAATATAGAAGCATCAAGAAATATGGACCAATAGGCTTTCTACAAACACTTCTATTCAATACCCATTGTTTCTGTTCTGTCTTGTGTTGATACTTTTAATACCCTATTAATATCCCCTCTTGTTCTGTCTTGTGTTAATGCCACATCACCCCTCCCACCTCACTCAAATGTAGATATAAAATCAGAGATACGTAAGTTCTAATCAGTTGTGTATTTGTGAAGTCTTTGAAAATGTAATAAGTTTTACGAAACGCGCCCGTGTCACGTCAGACTAGAAATAAAAATGAATTTTGGAGAAGTGATTTTTGATTTACCTCCAACAGTGAAGCGTAATGTACGAAAGATTGAGAAAATTCGTGTTAGAATTATTAATCTTACTTTTTCGGTCATATTTAATAATATATGTCTACAGGAAAGACTGCTACCAAAATATACTAATATACATATATATATACATATATATATACACATATATATATATATACATGTCGTACCTAGTAGCCAGAACGCACTTCTCAGCCTACTATGCAAGGCCCGATTTGCCTAATAAGCCAAGTTTTCCTGAATTAATATATTTTCTCTAATTTTTTTCTTATGAAATGATAAAGCTACCCATTTCATTATGTATGAGTTCAATTTTTTTTTTATTGGAGTTAAAATTAATGTAGATATATGACCGAACCTAACCAACCCTACCTAACCTAACCTAACCTATCTTTATAGGTTAGGTTAGGTTAGGTAGCCGAAAAAGTTAGGTTAGGTTTGGTTAGGTAGGTTAGGTAGTCGAAAAACAATTAATTCATGAAAACTTGGCTTATTAGGCAAATCGGGCCTTGCATAGTAGGCTGAGAAGTGCGTTCTGGCTACTAGGTACGACATAATATATATATATATATATATATATATATATATATATATATATATATATATATATATATATAAATATATATATATATATATATATATATATATATTAAGGTATTAATTTCATCAACATGTTGTTGATGAAATTAATACCTTATTAAATACCACCTCACCCCATCCACCTCACTCAAATATATATATATATATATATATATATATATATATATATATATATATATATATATATATATATATATATATATATATATATATATGTCGTACCTAGTAGCCAGAACTCACTTCTCAGCCTACTATTCAAGGCCCGATTTGCCTAATAAGCCAAGTTTTCCTGAATTAATATATTTACTATAATTTTTTTCTTATGAAATGATAAAGCAACCCTTTTCTCTATGTATGAGGTCAATTTTTTTTTATTGGAGTTAAAATTAACGTAGATATGTGACCAAACCTAACCAACCCTACCTAACCTAACCTATATTTATAGGTAAGGTTAGGTTAGGTAGCCAAAAAAAGCTAGGTTAGGTTAGGTTAGGTAGGTTAGGTAGACGAAAAAACATTAATTCATGAAAACTTGGCTTATTAGGCAAATCGGGCCTTGAATAGTAGGCTGAGAAGTGCGTTCTGGCTATTAGGTACGACATATATATATATATATATATATATATATATATATATATATATATATATATATATATATATATATATATATATATATATATATATATATATATGAGAACAAGCCTGAATGGTCCCCAGGACAATATGCAACTGAAAACATATGTTTTCAGTTGCATATTGTCCTGGGGACCATTCAGGCTTGTTCGCATTTGTGTTCCTCACGTGTGCCCCAAAGAATGAGGTGATTTGGTAAAATGCTATGCCCAAGATTACTATCCGAGTGCCGGCGGTGGGGTGGTTCAAATAGCTTCGGCTATCACCTCATTTTGTCCGGTCGTGATGGTCAAGTGGATTAAGGCGTCTTGTACATACCAGTTGCGGTGCTCCTGGGAGTATGGGTTCGAGTCACTTCTGGGGTGTGAGTTTTCAGTTATATATATATATATATATATATATATATATATATATATATATATATATATGTCGTACCTAGTAGCCAGAACTCACTTCTCAGCCTACTATGCAAGGCCCAATTTGCCTAATAAGCCAAGTTTTCATGAATTAATTGTTTTTCGACTACCTAACCTAACCTAACTTTTTCGGCTACCTAACCTAACCTTACCTATAAAGATAGGTTAGGTTAGGTTAGGTAGGGTTGGTTAGGTTCGGTCAAATATCTACGTTAATTTTATCTCCAATAAAAACAATTGACCTCATAAATAATGATATGGGTAGCTTTATCATTTCACAAGAAAAAAATTTGAGAAAATATATTAATTCAGGAAAACTTGGCTTATTAGGCAAATCGGGCCTTGCATAGTAGGCTGAGAAGTGAGTTCTGGCTACTAGGTACGACATATATATATATATATGTCGCACCTAGTAGCCAGAACGCACTTCTCAGCCTACTATGCAAGGCCCGATTTGCCTAATAAGCCAAGTTTTCATGAATTAATTGTTTTTCGACTACCTAACCTAACCTAACCTAACCTAACTTTTTCGGCTACCTCACCTAACCTAACCTATAAAGATAGGTTAGGTTAGGTTAGGTAGGGTTGGTTAGGTTCAGTCATATATATATACGTTAATTTTAACTCAAATAAAAAAAAATTGACCTCATACATAATGAAATGGGTAGCTTTATCATTTCATAAGAAAAAAATTAGAGAAAATATATTAATTCATGAAAACTTAGCTTATTAGGCAAATCGGGCCTTGTATAGTAGGCTGAGAAGTGCGTTCTATGTATATATATATATATATATATATATATATATATATATATATATATATATATATATATATATATATATATATGTCGTACCTAGTAGCCAGAACGCACTTCTCGGCCTACTATGCAAGGCCCGATTTGCCTAATAAGCCAAGTTTTCATGAACTAATTGTTTTTCGACTACCTAACCTACCTAACCTAACCTAACCTAACCTAGCTTTTTCGGCTACCTAACCTAACCTAACCTATAGAGATAGGTTAGGTTAGGTAGGGTTGGTTAGGTTCGGTCATATATTTACGTTAATTTTAACTCCAATAAAAAAAATTGACCTCATACATAATGAAATGGGTAGCTTTATCATTTCATAAGAAAAAAATTAGAGAAAATATATTAATTCAGCAAAACTTGGCTTATTAGGCAAGTCGGGCCTTGCATAGTAGGCTGAGAAGTGCATTCTGGCTATTAGGTACGACATATATATATATATATATATATATATATATATATATATATATATATATATAGTCGTACCTAGTAGCCAGAACTCACTTCTCAGCCTACTAAGCAAGGCCCGATTTGCCTAATAAGCCGAGTTTTCCGGAATTAATATATTTTCTCTAATTGTTTTCTTATGAAATGATAAAGCTACCAATTTCATTACGTATGAGGTCACTTTTTTTTAATGGAGTTAAAATTAACGTAGATATATGACCGAACCTAACCAACCCTACCTAACCTAACCTAACCTATCTTTATAGGTTAGGTTAGGTAGCCGAAAAAGTTAGGTTAGGTTAGGTTAGGTAGTCGAAACACAATTAATTCATGAAAACTTGGCTTATTAGGCAAAACGGGCCTTGAATAGTAGGCTGAGAAGTGCGTTCTGGCTACTAGGTACGACATATATATATATATATATATATATATATATATATATATATATATATATATATATATATATATATATATATATATATATATATATATATATATATATATATATATATTATTAAATATGACCGAAAAAGTAAGATTAATAATTCTAACACGAATTTTCTCAATCTTTCGTACATTTCTTTTCACTGTTGGAGGTAAATCAAAAATCAATTCTCCAAAATTCATTTTTATTTCTAGTCTGACGCGACACGAGCGCGTTTCGTAAAACTTATTACATTTTCAAAGACTTTAGTTTACAAATACACAACTGAATAGAACTTACGCATCTCCGATTTTATATCTACATTTTAGTGAGGTGGATGGGGTGAGGTGGCATTAATAGGGTATTAATTTCATCAACACAAGACAGAACACGAAACAATGGGTATTGAATAGAATATTGTTTCGTGTTCTGTCTTGTGTTGATGAAATTAATACCCTATTAATGCCACCTCACCCCATCCACCTCACGAAAATGTAGATATAAAATCGAAGATGCGTAAGTTCTATTCAGTTGTGTATTTGTAAACTAAAGTCTTTGAAAATGTAATAAGTTTTACGAAACGCGCTCGTGTCGCGTCAGACTAGAAATAAAAATGAATTTTGGAGAATTGATTTTTTATTTACCTCCAACAGTGAAAAGAAATGTCCGAAAGATTGAGAAAATTCGTGTTAGAATTATTAATCTTACTTTTTCGGTCATATTTAATAATATATGCCTACAGGAAAGACTGCTACCAAAATATACTAATATATATATATATATATATATATATATATATATATATATATATATATATATATGTCGTACCTAATAGCCAGAACGCACTTCTCAGCCTACTATTCAAGGCCCGATTTGCCTAATAAGCCAAGTTTTCATGAATTAATGTTTTTTCGTCTACCTAACCTACCTAACCTAACCTAACCTAACTTTTTTTGGCTACCTAACCTAACCTTACCTATAAATATAGGTTAGGTTAGGTTAGGTAGGGTTGGTTAGGTTCGGTCATATATCTACGTTAATTTTAACTCCAATAAAAAAAAATTGACCTCATACATAGAGAAAAGGGTTGCTTTATCATTTCATAAGAAAAAAATTATAGTAAATATATTAATTCAGGAAAACTTGGCTTATTAGGCAAATCGGGCCTTGAATAGTAGGCTGAGAAGTGAGTTCTGGCTACTAGGTACGACATATATATATATATATATATATATATATATATATATATATATATATATATATATATTAAATATGACCGAAAAAGTAAGATTAATAATTCTAACACGAATTTTCTCAATCTTTCGTACATTTCTTTTCACTGTTGGAGGTAATTCAAAAATCAATTCTCCAAAATTCATTTTTATTTCTAGTCTGACGCGACATTTGAGCGCGTTTCGTAAAACTTATTACATTTTCAAAGACTTTAGTTAACATATACACAACTGAATAGAACTTACTGAATAGAATAGAACATCTCCGATTTTGTTTATATCTACATTTGAGTGAGGTGGATGGGGTGAGGTGGTATTTAACAAGGTATTAATTTCATCAACACAAGCCAGAACATGAAACAATGGGTATTGAATAGAAGTGATTGTAGAAAGCCTATTGGTCCATATTTCTTGATGCTTCTATATTGGAGCGGAGTCTTGAGGTGGGTAGAATATAGTTGTGCAATAATTGGCTGTTGATTGCTGGTGTTGACTTCTTGATGTGTAGTGCCTCGCAAACGTCAAGCCGCCTGCTATCGCTGTATGTATCAATGATTTCTGTGTTGTTTACTAGGATTTCTCTGGCGATGGTTTTGTTGTGGGAAGAGATTATATGTTCCTTAATGGAGCCCTGTTGCTTATGCATCGTTAAACGCCTAGAAAGAGATGTTGTTGTCTTGCCTATATACTGGGTTTTTTTGAGCTTACAGTCCCCAAGTGGGCATTTGAAGGCATAGACGACGTTAGTCTCTTTTAAAGCGTTCTGGTTTGTGTCTGGAGAGTTTCTCATGAGTTGAGCGGAGTTTCGTGCTGCGTTTCACTTACGAGATGGAAAAGGATGTCAATTCAAAGGGGTTATAGTAAACTGATCTGTTAAATCTGATGAGGAGCGTGCTATTTCAATGTTAAAGTTTCTGTTAATGTTGGTATTATTTAAATGCTGCTGTATATCTGGGGGTAAGGAAGAAATTAGTGAGACACTAGACCATTGAGCTAAGAGCATGTCAACATATTCTGCAGGAGTATGATGAAGCTGAACTGGGGCTGAAGGTTTGGTAATGTTTTTAATTTTGTTCCACATTTCTGATAATGTTGTAGTTCTATTGATACCTTGTAGGAATTGTTCCCAATATGTGTTCTTAACTTGACCCTTAAGCTCGCGAAAATCTCTGTTGGCATTAAGGAATGCTGGTTAATTGTCAGCTGTTTTGTCTCGTTTATAAGAGTCAGCAAGCTGAAGCACTTTAGCTCTGTAATAATAATAGGATCCTCTGTCCATGAGGAAGAACGAGTGTTCTTTTTTTTCCTTGATTTAACCCAGGTATCATAATAACTGGTAATGATACTGACAAGATCATTGTAAAAGTGGTCCACTGATACAGGTGTATACCCAGTGTACCACTTATGTACATAAGCCTTAAAGTGCTGTTTAAGATTGTCTGGAATGTTAATTTTAACTCTAGGATGAGGATTGGACCTAATATCCGCCACAGTGTATTCACAATATATTGCAAAATGATCACTTACTAGTTCTGGGATGAGCTTAACGTTGACGTTATTAACTGCTAGGCTGTATCCAATCACATAATCCAGTCTACCCCCCAATAAATGGGTCTGTTTATCAGTATCATACACAGTAATATTATGATCATTAAGGTATTTCAAGAAGACCCTTCCATTATTGTTACACTGAACATCACCAAGAGCAGTGTGACGAGCATTAAAGTCACCCATACATAACATAGCTGTGTTACCTGTAGGTGTCGGTAGCAGGTCTGCTTTAAGTACACTACATCGTCCATATATGTTATACAGTAGGAAATAGCTATTTGCAGTTTGTAATTTGAATTTTTGATAATGTATGCTATCACTCCTGTTTTTTTTAATTAGTTTACAGATTAATCCACTCTTAACATACGTAAGTAAACCAGTTCCAATACTGTTGTTGTATGGTATATACCCGGGTATCCTGGGTGGGACCTTGTTGATAGTTGTGGACGTATATGGTTCCTGTAAACACATCACATCCACGTCTCTCATTTTAGCATACAAGATTACATCATTTATCCGAAGATAAACACTTCGAATGTTCCAAGAAAGAAACCTAAATGTTTTTGTTTGATGAGCCATGGTTAGTATCAAGGGAATTAAGGTAATATTTAAGCTCGTTAATTACTTTGACAACATAACCAACTCTGTCGTGTGTGTCTTGAGTAATATCACTTTTGCTTAGGATGCGTTTCACCGGAGTAGGAGTTAGTGCTTTCTTAAAATCTCTACCTATGACCACCTCAAGGGTTTCTTCATTATCTAGTGGGGGTGTCAGTGAGGGATCAATGACTACTCTAACACCATTCCCCATGGAGATTTGACACTCACGTTCCGTAGAGATAGGTGGCGTAGCCTCAACACCTGCAAGATTATCACTCGCATCACTACTGGTGTTGGAAGAATTTACTTGGTCACTATCGCCAGCATGATTCACTTCACTATCACCGGGCAGATTCGTCTCTAATGTTTTTATTTTAATTTCCAATTCAGTAATTTTCTTTTTTAACCAGTCAATTTCTTCTGTATCTTTGCTTGTTTGATTTAGTCCGACGATGGTTGGAAACTGCTCACCAGAGGTGACATCAGGAGCTTCCAGCTGGGTGCCTCCTGCAGCTGGACCAGACGTCTCTGGCTTCCTGCTCTTGTTAGAGAGAGCGGGGCGTCGAGGGCAGCCACGATGCCAAACATCTACGCCTTCACGCAAACACCTGGGACACCTCCGGACCGGAGGAGAGGCTACCTCCCCGTCCTCAAGGGCAGGGGGGGTCCCTGTGAGGACAATGCCTCGTATCGTGCTGCTCAGCACAGAGCCCACACACAGGGTCATGACGACACTACTTAGAGACATGATGAGTACCGTGGCACTTAAAACAAACAACAGGGGGGGGGATACCCAAGGTCTGATAGGACTTGACGGGATGAAATGTCCAAAGCAGGTGTAATGTTCAGGGGGAGGGTCACTGCCATTCCAAACAATGATGATCCTGTTGAGAGGTTGACCGTCCTTATATATCCGTCTTGCCTTGTAGACCCCCTCAAGTTTACAAGCCCTATCAACAGGATAATCTTTGGGATAACTGGTAACAAGATATTCCTTAAAATTTTTTGGTCGATTGATGATGTCTTACCTGGCGAAAGCAATATTACTAACCTTACCGTCAATCAGTTGAGTGATGATAGCTTCTTGCTTACGTGACACAAAGATGTAAGGGGATGCTGGTCTAGGTCGGACTATACTGAGGAATGTTTTGGAGAATTTATTAGAAAGTTGTTCGAACCATGTCAGTTTATTGTTGGTGGTTATTCCAGGTGGGAATGCCAGGCGCACGACTCAACCCGTCCTCTTAAAAATAACGTCACTTTTGGCTCGTATGCGCGCTATGGCCAAATTTGGACGTAATTTGAAATGAAATCGACTCACAAATGTGACGTTCTGTTCCGTTTTCTATTTGAGTCGTCCGGCGTACGCGCAGAGGTTAGAAGAGGACACTTTAAATTAACGTTTTGAAACTTTATGAGAATTTCCTGCCCACCTAACCTATCAGAGGACCCTTAACTTACTGTTGTTGAAAAAAAAAATCCAAATTTATTTTCATTTTCAAATTACGTCCAAATTCGGCCATACGGGCAAACGGCCAAAACGACGTTCTTTTTAAGAGAACAGGTCGCGGGGAAGCAATAGGAGGCTTGTGTGGGCGTTCCCCTTGCTGGGTGGGACCACCACCGCCCACCTCCACATTTTTCACACGGGTTCCTGTGTTCCTGTCATCATTGCCAATGATCTCCTCCCCATCAGCAGAGTCTGCACGTTTAGAATTTCTTCTCGCTCTCCGTGATTGTTGCACCTGCCACTCATTGTTGCTAACCAAATTAACATCGAATTCCATTTTATCGTCTAACTGCAACTCCACTCTAGGCACTTCCCGCCCACTCTTGACATGGGTGACATGATAGAGGTTTACAAGTGGGTGAATGGACATAACAAAGGGGATATTAATAGGGTATTAAAAGTATCAACACAAGACAGAACACGAAACAATGGGTATAAATTGGATAAGTTTAGATTTAGGAAAGACTTGAGTAAATACTGGTTCAGTAACAGGGTTGTTGATTTGTGGAACCAATTACCGCGTAACGTGCTGGAGGTGGGGTCCCTCGATTGTTTCAAGCGCGGGTTGGACAAGTATATGAGTGGGATTGGGTGGTTATAAATAGGAGCTGCCTCGTATGGGCCAATAGGCCTTCTGCAGTTGCCTTTGTTCTTATGTTTATCAGCTACCTCACCCTGTCAGAGTATATGAGACAAATGTATGTGAATGCATGTGTGTGTGTGTGTATATATGTATGTATATGTGTGTGTGTATATATATATGGGGTATAAAGTATATATGGAAGCTGATCAGAATTACATTTCACCTTTGTGAATGTACATTAATGACACTATGTAAAAGACACATCTAACACTTTATGTAGGGCATACGTAAATCTGTGTATCTATGTATTTACGTATGTAGGTTAGCTTAGCATTTTAAAAGCACCGAATCACCTTCTGTGGTTGAGTGTTCAATAAACCCTTGAACTATATGTTTAACACTTCTCTAACCCTGTCCATGGAGGACAGAAGAAAATGTATATATGCTGGTTAGCATTGTAAATATGTGGCCACGTTTGTGGTAGAAAATAATAATAACAAAAAAAACTGCCTTAGAGACGGCAGGTGCTGCCTCAGTGGCCTCACACCAGAGTGCTAGTACATCAAGTGGTCCACACCAGAGTGCTAGTACATCAAGTGGTCCACACCAGAGTGCTAGTACATCAAGTGGTCCACACCAGAGTGCTAGTACATCAAGTGGTCCACACCAGAGTGCTAGTACATCAAGTGGTCCACACCAGAGTGCTAGTACATCAAGTGGTCCACACCAGAGTGCTAGTACATCAAGTGGTCCACACCAGAGTGCTAGTACATCAAGTGGCCTCACACCAGAGTGCTAGTACATCAAGTGGCCTCACACCAGAGTGCTAGTACATCAAGTGGTCCACACCAGAGTGCTAGTACATCAAGTGGTCCACACCAGAGTGCTAGTACATCAAGTGGTCCACACCAGAGTGCTAGTACATCAAGTGGTCCACACCAGAGTGCTAGTACATCAAGTGGTCCACACCAGAGTGCTAGTACATCAAGTGGTCCACACCAGAGTGCTAGTACATCAAGTGGTCCACACCAGAGTGCTAGTACATCAAGTGGCCTCACACCAGAGTGCTAGTACATCAAGTGGCCTCACACCAGAGTGCTAGTACATCAAGTGGCCTCACACCAGAGTGCTAGTACATCAAGTGGCCTCACACCAGAGTGCTAGTACATCAAGTGGTCCACACCAGAGTGCTAGTACATCAAGTGGCCTCACACCAGAGTGCTAGTACATCAAGTGGTCCGCACCAGAGTGCTAGTACATCAAGTGGCCTCACACCAGAGTGCTAGTACATCAAGTGGTCCACACCAGAGTGCTAGTACATCAAGTGGCCTCACACCAGAGTGCTAGTACATCAAGTGGCCTCACACCAGAGTGCTAGTACATCAAGTGGCCTCACACCAGAGTGCTAGTACATCAAGTGGCCTCACACCAGAGTGCTAGTACATCAAGTGGTCCACACCAGAGTGCTAGTACATCAAGTGGCCTCACACCAGAGTGCTAGTACATCAAGTGGTCCACACCAGAGTGCTAGTACATCAAGTGGCCTCACACCAGAGTGCTAGTACATCAAGTGGCCTCACACCAGAGTGCTAGTACATCAAGTGGCCTCACACCAGAGTGCTAGTACATCAAGTGGTCCACACCAGAGTGCTAGTACATCAAGTGGCCTCACACCAGAGTGCTAGTACATCAAGTGGTCCACACCAGAGTGCTAGTACATCAAGTGGCCTCACACCAGAGTGCTAGTACATCAAGTGGCCTCACACCAGAGTGCTAGTACATCAAGTGGCCTCACACCAGAGTGCTAGTACATCAAGTGGTCCACACCAGAGTGCTAGTACATCAAGTGGCCTCACACCAGAGTGCTAGTACATCAAGTGGTCCACACCAGAGTGCTAGTACATCAAGTGGCCTCACACCAGAGTGCTAGTACATCAAGTGGCCTCACACCAGAGTGCTAGTACATCAAGTGGTCCACACCAGAGTGCTAGTACATCAAGTGGCCTCACACCAGAGTGCTAGTACATCAAGTGGTCCACACCATAGTGCTAGTACATCAAGTGGTCCACACCAGAGTGCTAGTACATCAAGTGGCCTCACACCAGAGTGCTAGTACATCAAGTGGTCCACACCAGAGTGCTAGTACATCAAGTGGTCCACACCAGAGTGCTAGTACATCAAGTGGTCCACACCAGAGTGCTAGTACATCAAGTGGCCTCACACCAGAGTGCTAGTACATCAAGTGGTCCACACCAGAGTGCTAGTACATCAAGTGGCCTCACACCAGAGTGCTAGTACATCAAGTGGCCTCACACCAGAGTGCTAGTACATCAAGTGGTCCACGCCAGAGTGCTAGTACATCAAGTGGCCTCACACCAGAGTGCTAGTACATCAAGTGGCCTCACACCAGAGTGCTAGTACATCAAGTGGTCCACACCAGAGTGCTAGTACATCAAGTGGCCTCACACCAGAGTGCTAGTACATCAAGTGGTCCACACCAGAGTGCTAGTACATCAAGTGGCCTCACACCAGAGTGCTATTACATCAAGTGGTCCACACCAGAGTGCTAGTACATCAAGTGGTCCACACCAGAGTGCTAGTACATCAAGTGGTCCACACCAGAGTGCTAGTACATCAAGTGGCCTCACACCAGAGTGCTAGTACATCAAGTGGTCCACACCAGAGTGCTAGTACATCAAGTGGCCTCACACCAGAGTGCTAGTACATCAAGTGGTCCACACCAGAGTGCTAGTACATCAAGTGGCCTCACACCAGAGTGCTAGTACATCAAGTGGTCCACACCAGAGTGCTAGTACATCAAGTGGTCCACACCAGAGTGCTAGTACATCAAGTGGCCTCACACCAGAGTGCTAGTACATCAAGTGGTCCACACCAGAGTGCTAGTACATCAAGTGGCCTCACACCAGAGTGCTAGTACATCAAGTGGCCTCACACCAGAGTGCTAGTACATCAAGTGGCCTCACACCAGAGTGCTAGTACATCAAGTGGTCCACACCAGAGTGCTAGTACATCAAGTGGCCTCACACCAGAGTGCTAGTACATCAAGTGGTCCACACCAGAGTGCTAGTACATCAAGTGGCCTCACACCAGAGTGCTAGTACATCAAGTGGCCTCACACCAGAGTGCTAGTACATCAAGTGGTCCACACCAGAGTGCTAGTACATCAAGTGGCCTCACACCAGAGTGCTAGTACATCAAGTGGTCCACACCAGAGTGCTAGTACATCAAGTGGTCCGCACCAGGAAGATACAATCATGTTACCTCTCACAGTGGAGTCAAATGATGGACAGGAGGAGCCCAATAGTGACGAATTTATAAATAAATAAATAATAAATAAATGTTTATTTAGGTAAGATACATACATACAAGAGATTTTACAAAGATTGATGGATTAATAGATAGAACTAGTACATACAATGCCTAAAGCCACTATTACGCAAAGCGTTTCGGGCATGAAAAACATTAATGACTAAAGCTTAATACTAATTGAGTATAAAGAATAAAATGTGTTGAGAACAAATAAAAATAGAGATAAAAAAGGGGGGAACATGGCAGCACAAATACAATTTGGTCGACAAACAGCGATGTTTAAAAAAAAAAACAGACATTGGTTGACAATAGAGGGGTAAGGTAGGTTACAGGGAATTTATTAGGAATAGCTTCGTTTTTATCTTAAACTGGTTGAGAGAGGTACAGTCTTTAACATGGTTGGGAAGGTCATTCCACATTCTGGGTCCCTTGATTTGTAGAGCATTTCTAGTTTGATTAAGTCGTACTCTAGGAATATCAAAACTGTATTTATTTCTGGTGTGGTGCTCATGGGTTCTGTTACAACCTTCTATGAAGCTTTTGAGGTCAGGATTGGCATTACAGTTCAGCGTTTTATATATGTATAATGCACATGAGAGAATGTGCAGTGACTTAATGTCTAACATATTCAGAGATTTGAGTAAGGGTACCGAGTGATGTCTGGGGCCAGAGTTGGATATTGTCCTAATAGCAGCTTTGTGTTGAGTAATTAGAGGACGTAAATGATTTTGGGTAGTAGAACCCCAAGCACAAATACCATAGTTGAGATATGGATAGATAAGGGAGTAATAGAGAGTCACCAGGGCAGGGCGTGGTACATAATATCTGATCTTCGAAAGAATGCCAACAGTTTTTGAAACTTGTTTTGATATGTTTAGAATGTGTCCCTGGAAATTCAGCTTGTGGTCAATAAGAACGCCAAGGAATTTGCCATCTAATTTGTTACAAATTTGGGTATTGTTTATTTTGAGATTTATTTGATTAAAGGATTTATTGCCAAACAGAATATAGAAAGTTTTGTCAATGTTAAGGGTGAGTTTGTTGGCAGTTAGCCAAAGATGAACTTTATTTAGCTCAGTATTTACTGTGGCATTTAGAGCAAGGGGGTCAGGACTGGAGTAAATGAAGGTTGTGTCGTCAGCAAATAGAATTGGTTTGAGATGTTGGGAGGCATTTGGAAGGTCATTAATGTTGATGAGAAAGAGGAGAGGGCCAAGTATGCTGCCCTGAGGAACACCAATGTTGATGGGTAGGGTGGGAGAAATTGAATTATTCACAGAAACATACTGGAGCCTGTCAGTAAGGTAAGATTTGAGGTATTGCAGGGAGTGTCCTCTGACTCCATAATGATGTAATTTAAGAAGAAGGTTTTGGTGGTTGACAGTGTCAAAAGCCTTACGCAAGTCCACAAATAACCCAACAGGGAACTCATTTTTATCAAGAGCTGCATGTATCAAGTTAATCATACTATTATGTGCATCTCTACTGTTTTTTTTGGGATCTGAAGCCATATTGACAAGAGCTAAGTATATTGTGTTTGGCTAGATAAGAGTAAAGCTGCTTGTAGATTAGTTTTTCAAATATTTTTGACAAGTTTGGCAGAATTGATATAGGTCTGAAGTTGTTAACATCTGTGAGATCACCATATTCGTGTACAGGGGTTACTCTCGCTTTTTTTTAGAATATCTGAAAAGGTTTGGAGTTCGAGTGACTTGTTGAAGAGCAATGCAATAGCAGGGGCTAAAGATCTGGAGGCTTTTTTGTAAATTAAAGTTGGTATCTCCTCAAGGGCACTAGACTTGGTTTTAAGGGAAAGGATTATCTCATCGACGTCAGTGGAATGGTTGTCCAAGTGGAACTTCCTTGTACAACTGTTGGGCCCCGGAGGAAGACACAAGGAACCAACGAGTTAATACATCATAACCATGAGAAGAAAAGAATCAACCTGCATTTTCCCCCGGGCACAGTAACTGCAACGAAATATGCATGGTTGGCTGAGGCAGCCAAACAACATCCTGGTGGTGGGTATGTGTTGGCGAATGGACATGAAACTATGTCCGTATGAACATTACTGAAGAGATGGTGCAATATTTCTGTACTCAAGAGCTTGCGGGTATAATAATGAGGAAACCACCACCGCCTGCTCATACCTACAGGACACCCGTTATCATTCTTGGCCTGGACCTCTACCAGGATCACACACTGGTGGAACAGCATGAACACATCGTCAATGTACAAACAGCAACTGGCAGAGAGACTGTTCTCGCTCACTGGACCAGCGACGTGTGTCCGCCGGAAAGATTTACTTTCCCGAGTGCTTATCGGCAACTAACATTGAAGGTCTACAACCCTCCCAGGCGCAGGTGTTACAAGTGCCAACGGTGGAATCACGTAGCAAGAAACTGGAGTGATGAGCGGTGTGACCACTGTGCCAGAAAGCACGCAACATCTGTGTGTGATGCCAAAAAGGAAAATGGTGAAACACTGAAACTGAGGTGTGCCAACTGTCACATGGAGGGAGTTTCAGCCTGGCATGAGGACTGTGCCTCACTCCCGCCGAGACGGGGTACACTAGCAAGGGGTGCCAGTAACCACCCTGGCTCATCTGCTGTGCCACCACCGGACACTCAGGCATTCTTTCCTCCCTTCCCCAACCACTCCAACGCCACGGCTAGTTGCTCGAGTGACACAGTTGTAGTCTCTACCAATACATGTTGGTCGCGGGGCCCGGCTCAGGCACAGACAATTGCTGAGCTGAGGAATACAGTAGAAAAACAAAGCAAAACTGTGGAAAAGCTGAGCATGCAAATAACTGAACAAAATAGCGAAATCATGCACCAAAAGATGACGATATCCACTCTTCAGGAAACTGTGAGAGTATTAAATGAGAGCAGGACACACCACCCTGGGGTACCACCATGTGCTCCCAGGCGGCCAGTACCCCAGGGGAGACCCCAGCTGGGGGTGTCCCAGCCCTCACGCCAGCCGGGCTCACCCACCACGGCTCCCCACACCCCAGCCTCATCAACGCCGTGCGCTATGAACAGAGGTCAACTATTCCCCGTTGAAACGCAAAGTGTTGTCGATGAGTATCACGATGTAACTGAACATGATCATGAACAAAGTGACAGTGAGAGTGAGAATGTGAATGATGTGAGTACAGTGAGTGATGTGAATACAGGTGCTGATAAACTCTGCTTGAAGGAACACAGTAGTGGAGATGATGAAAGCGATTGTGATAATGATCAATTTGAAACCAGTGACGCCTGTAGTGATAATAAAGGAGTGGAAGTGGACGTGGATGACATCCTCGAACCGCACACCTCAGGGAGGAGTGTTGAGTCCCACCCTGTTTAATGTGCTAATGAATAAGATGCATAGCATCTGAGAGATACTCAAATGGGGTAACTCCGATCATATATGCCGATGATATTTTGTTTCAGGGCAAAGATATTTCAAAGGTTCAAACAGTGTTGGACAATTTCGGAAACCTGTGTCACCATATGGGACTGGTGGTTAATGAAAACAAAACTAAGTTTGAATGTAGAAGTCGGAGCCCCATTGTTTTGAAAATAAACGGTAAAAACGAAGAGAGTTAATATATATAAATATTTAGGCATATATGTTGGATATACCCATGAGAGTTTGGAAGCTGAGATGAACAGACTGTTGGGTCAATGTCGGAAGAGATTACAACCTCTGAAGGCCTTGGCATGCTGTGGAAAGGGAGTGGGAGTCTTATGTTATGAAGATTAAGCCACCCAAAAGGTGGCACGGGCATGAATAGCCCGTAAGTGGTGGCCCTTTTGAGCCATTACCAGTATCAAGAGCTGATACTGGAGATCTGTGGAGGTGCGAATGCACCCTGCATGACGGGAGATGTCTCCCTTGTGAATGTGTTAAGATGAAGATGAAGCAACCCAAAATGTGGCACGGGCATGAATTGGTAAGTGGTGGCCCTTTTGAGCCATCACCAGTATCAATAGATGATACTGGAGATCTGTGGAGGTGCGACTGCACCCTGCGTGACGGGAGATGTCTCCCGTGTTACCTACAGAAAACACTCTACATGTATATTGTGATGGGTCAGTAGCTAGGGACGGGAAGGCAGGATGTGGAGTCTTGATCAGGGAGTACACTGACATTGGCGACAAGTCCTTCTCACAGTATGAGGACGGATCCCGGAGAAACTTGACCTTGGAATCTGGGGCGTGTTCCAACACAGGCCTTACACCCCAGAACCCCTAAGATGCTTCAGATGTCAGAGATTTGTGCATCACAAAGATGGCTGCCAACGCCCAGTGAGGTGCGGAGTCTGCAGCCAGCCCCATGACACAAAAACATGTATTGATCAACTCAAGGCAAACCACCCTGTTCAGGCAAAATGCCCAAATTGCTCCAAGGCACATCACGCCTGGAACTTGAAATGCCCTGAAAGGCTCAAAAGGCTTCAAACTAGCCCCACCACGCCTACCGCAGAGCCGAAACCCCCCACCAAAACTAATACCAGCTCCCATGCCCACTAAAACCGCGTGGTGTCTACCCATTCAGGAAGAGGGGGCACACGGCCCTTCACCATCGGCCATGGTGAAGGGTGTGAAGACCTCTGTACAGGACAAAAAGAAAGATGGAGGACACAAGAATCATGTTCAAAGCAGTCGCCCTCCCACTGCATCCAGTAAGCACACTGGGGCCAATAAGACTAACAATTCCAGTGTCAAAGTTACCACCGAGAAGGGTCTAAAAGCTACCAGGCCCCAAACCTGCACAGCATTAAATAGTGCTCCCACAGAACTGGACGCTCTCTGGTCAAATGCTTAAAACTTTGGTCACTGAGTTGATCGAAAGTCTACTGCCATCACATGGTATCAAGCAAACCACAGAGACTCGGAAGACAATTGAGCACAAGCTCAAGAAATTCGAAAATGTAATATCCACACCTTCAAGACAGCAGGGCAGGAGACACCCCCTAAAAACAGATGGAGTCCAGCTCGTCGGAAAGCGACATTGATGAGTCAATTTCAGGTCCACTAAGAACCTATACACCAATTGCAACTTCCATGGCGTGTTCATCAGACTCCATGGATACCACGGAATTATCAGCAAATTCCAAGAACCTAGAGGTCTAAACACACAGAGATCACACTAACGTGATGCATCAAATGAACAAATCCACAAAGGCCGTGACGAGGATTCGAACCTGCGTCCGGGAGCATCCCAGACACTTCCTTAATCGACTGAGCTACGACAAGGTAAAAGTGTTCAAACCGAAGTTCTACTGAACTTACTGGATCCCGTAGCCTCTCCGAGGCACAAACCGAAGTTCAGTAGAACTTCGGTTTCAACCCTTTTACCCTGTCGTAGCTCAGTCAATTAAGGCAGTGTCTGGGATGCTCCCGGACGCAGGTTCGAATCCTCGTCACGGCCCTTGTGGATTTGTTCCTAGAGGTCTAAAGATCCTGCAATGGAATGAGCAAGGACTGCGCACTAAATTGCAACACTTGCAATGCATAGCAGCAACCAAGGGCATAGACATCCTGATACTACAAGAGAGCTTGCTTCGAGCCGGATTAGAACCTAAAATCTCAGGCTATCGAGGCTTCTTCCTTCCATGGATCAATGGGCAATCCAGGGGATGTGCAATCTATGTAAAATGTGACCTGATCTCCAAGTCCATAACCAGCCCACCCAATTGTGGAGCAGGGACAGAGGTAATGGGAGTTACCATTGAGCTAAGACACGACAAACTTGAAGTGTTCAATGTGTACAGGTCTCCACAAGCCGAAATGGATCTCTCTGTGTTATTTGGACACGCGACAACAACAAACACAATCATTTGTGGAGATTTTAATGCCCATCATCGATTGGCACTGGGCTCGAACACAACGAATGAGGCTGGCATTCACAATGCACATCTACTAGGCCAGCTTCCAGAAATACAATTCCTAAACAAGAATGAACCTACCCACATCCAAGGAGGCAGATTAGACCTAACCTTCGTTTCAGCCTCCCTAAGAGATGCAGCAACATGGTCAGTTGAGCCCACACTCACAAGCGACCACTATGGGGTCCAAATTGATCTTCAGTTAGACCTACCCACCCCACCTCCGCCTCCATCTGAAGCCTGGAACTTTGCTTTAGCAAACTGGGACCGATTTCAAAACCTCATTTCAGAGTGGCATAGAAACTATGATCTTCCCGAAGACATTAATCAGACAGAACAAGAATTTGTCAAAGCGATTCAAAGTGCAGTCAACCACTCAATCCCACTGAAAAAACAGTCCACCGGACACCATAAAGATCATTGGTACTATTGCGAACGTGTCAAAGAACTGTTCTTAAATGCAAATCCTGCTCTGAAACTCTCCCTGGACAGATGTAATAGAACCCATTATCACCACACCAGAAATAAATATCTCTTTGATAACCCCAGAGTCAAACTTAATCTGTGTAAACACTCTATGCAAATAAAGGGACCCAGTCTATGGAACTCACTCCCTATTGAATTGAAAAGCTGTCCCAACTTTTGCGTCATTCAAAAACAATACTAAAAAGTACCTAATTTCATCTTCATAGTTTTTTACCTTGTTGCTTTAAAATTGCACTGTAACTATTGCTACCCAATCTCCCAATCTTTATGTACCCAATCCGAACATCTTTACCATTGTGATTATTGCTGTCTTCTTATATGTGGTCAATCTGCTGTATGGTGTCTATTAATCTTGTTTAAATTACCAATCAAGTTGTCAATGTAATCAATCAGAGCTTTAATATACCAATGTGCTTTAATATACTTACTAAGCTCTCTCATCTCATTTTTTCTTGCAATGTATTTGTTATCATTTTATTAATTCTGCTAGAATTTACCTACTTAAAATTATCTGTTAGATTAAGGACCTGCTCGAAACGCTGCGCGTACTAGTGGCTTTACAAGATTGTAAATACTATGCTATGTATTCTCACAAACCCAATGTACCTTCTTGTATACAAATAAATAAATAAATAAAATAAATAAATAAATAAACTCAACCATAGACTCAACAGAACAAGAAAGCTATACAAAAAGCAGCCAAGTGACCGCAACAGGATCTTACTTTGTGAGGTCAAGGAACATGTGCATCGAGAGACCAGACTAATAAAAGAACAAAAGTGGCTAGAATGGTGTTCACACCTGAATGAACACACCTCTCTCGGAGAGATGTGGCAGCAAATTCACCGAGCCAAAGGGAATAAAACACCTAAAGCTCCACACCCCAAGGATCCTCAACAGGAAGCCGATGTACTGGCAACCAGGTTTGCAGAGAGAGCAGCCAGCAATCAACTTCCACCAGATGTATTAGCAGTACAGACCGGACTAGAGGAAGAAAGGTGGCACAGAATCCTTACAGCATGTGAAGAAGTCTCTGACACTAATGCCCCCTTCACACTGGATGAGCTCAATCGGGCTAAGAAAAACTCCAAGGATACATCCCCTGGAGCCGACAAAATAACCTATAAATGATTAGAAACCTCGGCCCAGAGGGAGACGCTGCATACCTAAGGTTAATTAATTTAGCCTGGACTTCTCAAACTAGACCTTCTGCTTGGAATAGAGCAGACATAGTGCCGATCCCAAAACCCAAAGATTAAACTAATCCCAGGCCCATCTCTCTCCAAAGCTGTGCAGCCAAGACGGCTGACAGAATGGCACTCAACAGACTGGAGTGGAAAATGCCTAAACTGCACCATGATATGTATGCCTATAGAAGAAGGGTTGGCACAGTGGAATGTATTACAACTCTGTTAGCCCACTTGAATGACAGACCAGGAATGCTGATATTCCTGGACCTCGAAAAAGCCTTTGAACTGGCTAGCGCCCCAGCTATTCTCTGCTGCCTCATTGACAAAGAGGTCAGAGGCAACCTGCTCTCCTGGACCAAAAACTGTCTCATAAACAGAGAAGCAAGAGTAAAACTTCATGGCACAGTCTCTGAGTACAAAAGACATGAAAATGGTACACCGCAAGGAGGTATTCTTAGCCCTCTTCTCTTCAACTGTTTAATGGAAAGAATAATGAGGTTGAAACTCCCACATCACTGCAGGCTGCTAAACTACGCGGACGACTTTGTCATCATCATAAAAGGAAGGGATGTGGCGCGCCTTGCACCCAAATGCTTAGACTGCATCAGTAAAGAGGCAAAACAGATTGGGATCAAACTCAACCCCTCAAAGTCAAAGGCCATGCCCATAAAAATAGCGAAGCCCAACATCCAACTCACAGTACAGGGTCAACCAATTGAATGGGTCGACACCTATCAGTATCTAGGAATCATCCTGGACACACACATGAATTTTAATGCTGAGGTCACTTACTTGAGAGAGCGAACTGCGGCCCGGACGGTAATCCTCAGGTCGCTAACCTCCCTTTCTGGAGGAGCCAATCTGCAAGTCCTTCGCACATACTATGTACAGGCAGTCAGATCAGTGATCGATTATGCCGCACCTGCACTCACAAATCTATCACACCAACAGTGGAAAAAGCTTGAAGTTGCCCAAAACAATGCTATGAGAGCCGCACTGGGAGCCCCCATGTGGACCAGGCTTGAAACTCTTAGACTGGAGACGGGTTTGACCTCTCTACAAGAAAGAATATCACAAAGGACAGCTACAATTGTCAGTAAGATAATTATTTCTTCTGATCCAATCCCAGTACGGCAGGCCTTGGTGGTTGGACTAGGCCAAAACAATGGAAACTCTTGGGCTGCAAGAGCAGGAAAAGTCCTAAACAGACTACATTTTAAAAGCATGATTCTTGATAGAGAGGGTGATCATCCACACCCAAATTACACTCCTTCCGCACCGTGGGAAGAGCCTACTTTCAAAATAGTAATAGAAAGTCTCCCAATGATCCGACAATCCTAAAGCGCATAATAGAAGAGCAAATGTATAGCATAGCAGTAGCAGGAGCCACCCACATCTTCACAGACGGATCGGTGGACACAGAATATGAGAGTGCTGGCGCTGCTCTTTGCACGGCCAGCGTACAGGCATATTGGAGACTGGGAGGACTAGTATCATCAACCCAAACTGAGCTGTTTGCCATACAACAGGCATTCGCATATGTGATTGCACAAAACACTCAAAATGCAATCATGCACTATTATAGATTGTGGGTTGGTGGTGTTGTCGTCGAGTCGAGTCGGGAGCTCTCAGTCACCTGCCAGAGCTCAGAGGGGACGGACGTCGCTCCGTGTTCCTCCCTCTCCACTCTCTTATTTTAGGCTTTCTGCCTTATTAAAACATGTCTAACTTATCAATAAACATCGCTACTGACGCTGGGCACACGACCAACTACAAGCAATCACTATGAACTGGCTTAAATCGTGCTTACCACAGATTGTCTAGCCGAGGGCGCTATCCCTCTGACAGAGCTCGGTCAGGGCGCTTCCACGGCCCACAATAATGCCTCTGGGCGATTTAATATCTGCTTGTCGACCAGGACTTGAGACCACAACGTTCCCAGCTCGATTCTACAGCTGGCACATCTGCATACTTCTCTTCTCTTCGAGATATATCACTAGGGGTTCCCTTCTGACGGGAGCTCAACGGAGCGCGGCTTTCCCCTGCGATGTCTGGCACTCAAGTAAGGTCAAAGCCCTTCCAGAAGCGAGCCTCACGCCTCCAGCAAAATGTCCACATCTCCTAACCAGTCATTTATCTGTTTCCTTCTTCACTGCCCATAATCTTAAATTGTTATATATATCCAAGCAACTATTTTACATATGGGTTATCACCTCAATATTTGCTAGACCTTCTAATCAGGTCAGGCTTGATGAATAACTCTCAAGGAGGGAGACTCGTTTCTCCTGCAGGCTGAGATCATAACATGCACACAGACTCAAAAGCTGCACTTCAAATACAATTTCACAAATATTGGGATCAAAGAAGTCTTTAAATAACAAACCGACTCTCCTGTCTAATAACGATGGTCAGCTTTCAGCCTCTGATACTGCTATTGAGTTCAATAGGTTCTTCTCTTCCATTGGTTCATCCCTTGCTAATGATATTCCATCTTCCAGTACTGACATTAAGGACTATCTTACAGGTAACTATCCCCAGTCTCTGTACCTAAAGCCTATTAATTCCATTGACGTCAATGAGATAATCCTTTCCCTTAAAACCAAGTCTGGTGCCCTTGAGGAGATACCAACTTTAATCTACAAAAAAAGCCTCCAGATCTTTAGCCCCTGCTATTGCTTTGCTCTTCAACAAGTCACTTGAACTCCAAACCTTTCCAGATATTCTAAAAAAAGCGAGAGTAACGCCTGTCCACAAATGTGGTGATCTCACAGATGTTAACAACTACAGACCTATATCAATCCTGCCAAACTTGTCAAAAAATTTTGGAAAAAACTAATCTATAAGCAGCTTTACTCATATCTAGCCAAACTCAATATACTTAGCCCTTGCCAATATGGCTTCAGGCCCAAAAAAAGCACTAACGATGCACTTATTAGTATGCTTAACTCGATTCATACAGCTCTTGATAAAATGAGTTCCCTGTTGGGTTATTTGTGGACCTGCGTAAAGCATTCGATACTGTCAACCACCAAAACCTTCTTCTTAAATTACATCATTATGGTGTCAGAGGACACTCCCTACAATACCTCAAATCCTACCTTACTGACAGGCTCCAATGTGTTTCTGTGAATAATACAATTTCTCCCACCCTACCCATCAACATTGGTGTTCCCCAGGGCAGCATACTTGGCCCTCTCCTCTTTCTCATCTACATTAATGACCTTCCAAATGCCTCCCAACACCTCAAACCAATTCTATTTGCTGACGACACAACCTTCATTTACTCCAGTCCTGATCCCCTTGCTCTAAATGCCACAGTAAATACTGAGCTAAATAAAGTCCATCTGTGGCTAACTGCCAACAAACTCACCCTTAACATTGACAAAACTTTCTATATTCTGTTTGGCAATAAATCCTCTAATCAAATAAATCTCAAAATAAACAATACCCAAATTTGTAACAAATTAGATGGCAAATTCCTTGGCATTCTCATTGACCACAAGCTGAATTTCCAGGGACACATTCTAAATATATCAAAAAAAGTTTCAAAAACTGTTGGCATTCTTTCGAAGATCAGATATTATGTACCCCGCCCTGCCCTGGTGACTCTCTATCACTCCCTTATCTATCCATATCTCAACTATGGTATTTGTGCTTGGGGCTCTACTACCCAAAATCACTTACGTACTCTAATTACTCAACACAAAGCTGCTATTAGGACAATATCCAATTCTGGCCCCAGACATCACTCGGTACCCCTACTCAAATCTCTGAATATGTTAGACATTAAGTCACTGCACATTCTCTCATGTGTATTATACATATATAAAACGCTAAACTATAATGCCAATCCTGATCTCAAAAGCTTCATAGAAGGTTGTAACAGAACCCATGAGCACCACACCAGAAATAAATACAGTTTTGATATTCCTAGAGTACGACTTTTTTTTTTTTTTTTTTTGAGATATATACAAGAGTTGTTACATTCATGTACAGCCACTAGTACGCGTAGCGTTTCGGGCAGGTCCCTGGAATACGATCCCCTGCCGCGAAGAATCGTTTTTTCATCCAAGTACACATTTTACTGTTGCGTTAAACAGAGGCTACAGTTAAGGAATTCCGCCCAGTAAAAAAAAAAAAAAAAAAAAAAAAAAAAAAAAAAAAAAATCCTCCCCGGCCAGTATACGAACCCATGACATAGCGCTCGCGGAACGCCAGGCGAGTGTCTTACCACTACACCACGGAGACTTATTCAAACCAGAATGCTCTACAAATCAAGGGGCCAGAATGTGGAATGACCTTCCCAACCATGTTAAAGACTGTACCTCTCTCAACCAGTTTAAAGAAAAACGAAGCTATACCTAATAAATTCCCTGTAACCTACCTTACCCCTCTATTGTCAACCCATGTATGTTTTTTTTTTTTTTTGTTTTTCAAATCAACGCTGTTTGAATGTAATTTTCTGTAATATTTGTAATTGTATTTTGTGCTGCTTTTTCAACAATGTTCCCCCCTCTTTTACCTCTATTTTTATTTGTACTCAACGCATTTTTTTCTTTTTACCCATTAGTTTTAAGCTTTAGTCAGTAGTGTTTTTTCCTGCCGAAATGCTTTGCGTAATAGTGGCTTTAGGCATTGTATGTACTAGCTCTATCTATAAAGCCAACAAACTTTGTAAAATCTCTTTATGTATGTACCTTTACCTAATAAAAAAATTATTATTAATTATTATTATTATAGGACAAAAACAGTGGAAAGATAACGTGGAAATAATTACCACATTTTGTATCTTGGAGCAGTCGCTAAAGGCAAAGGACTCAACATAACCTTAAACTGGATCCCATCCCATGTTGGAATCCCATTAAATGAGAAAGCGATGAAATTGCTAAATTGGCAACTCGTCATCCAGTGATACATAAAACAATTCAACCCAGCCTAGAGAACATAAAAAACATCATCACCAAAAAACTCTCACATCTCAACAAAGCCGACCTGCACCAGAGAATAGCTGAAGGTTCGCCATCTGCAACATGGTATCTTCAGGCAACCAAATTAGAAAGGTTAAATATCCCAAAAGGAATCCACAGGGAAATAGCAGTTAGGTTATATAGACTACGTCTAGGTTACAGATGCAACTGGGAGATGGTGAACCCCGATAGAGAGAGAGTGCATCTTCTGCCAAACTGTCACAGAAAAGCCATTACTTCACTATCTTCTGAAATGTGAAGCAACCAACGACCTTAGAAGAGCTATAAGAGTTCCTGAATCTTGCAGTGGCCACCCTGAAGCCATCAGCCACTCTCCTGGTCAACAAAGGTGTTCAGCAGCTGGACACCCTCATAAAGACGGTCAAGCAGTATCCTCCCCCGCGATAACAGCTTGATGGTTAAATGCAACCTCAGAATACTGAAAAGAATTACTATAAAAAAAGTACCACTTACGGGGAATTCATGCCCGTGCCACCTCTTGGGTGGCTTAATCTTTATCAATCAATCAATCTGACATTGGCCGTCTGTTCACATCACAGTTTGTATTGGTGTGCAATTCACAGTTGCGCCACTGGGAACGACGGGGAAGACATCTCCCGCCAACACATCACAAGGAGCAGTGTGGTCACAATGCGACCCAAACGTCTTAAGGTCAGAGCTACTCCACTTGACGGTCATGCTATCGGGAGAAGCAATACTTTAAAGGTCCTGAAGGACGTTACTGGCCTCGAACCCGCTGACATTAGTCAGGAAGGTGAAGATATCGTGCTCTTCTTTTCATGTGAAGAGGAGCTAGAAAAACTCCTCACTAACGATGCCATTCTTCGCAAAGAGCACTACCTACATCCTCACTTCCCACGTCAGTTCCTGGCCGGAAGAACTGTTTTTACCAGCAGGACCAGCCAGTGGATCGCTGAGCGACCTCAACATCATATCATAAACAATATCGAGGACGAAAATCCAAACCTGTCGGTATTCAACCTGGAGTTCTGCAACACCGACAAAACATCAATGAAGATTACGTTCACCACCATAGCTGCGGCCACCCAGGCTGCCACACAAGGATTCTACTGCTTCGGCCTAAAAATACCACCCCACCAAATAAAAAAGGAACGATACCATGAGATCCAACAGTGCTTTAAGTGCTACGAGCTCTCCCACCCGACCAACAAGTGTCAGGACCCTGTCCAGAGGTGCAGCCTGTGCGCACTGGACCATCACTACTCCATATGCAAGGCAACAGTCCATCACTGCTTGCTCTGTGATGGCAATCACCCCGCAATTTCCTACCGCTGCCCCCGCAGACAGGAAAGCATCAAGGCATCAAGGTTGAAGCCAAGAGAAACAAACCTTCTACCTCTTCGACCAGAGCCCCAAGCGTTCAACCCACCACCTTAGCTCTCACTAATCAACCAGAAGACTTTCCAGTCTTACCAACATGTGGCTCCTCCCAGCAGGCGACACAGCCTTCTCATTGGGGTCCCAAGGTCCCACAGGCTCCTTCACAGCCCCCTGCATCACGTGCAGGCATTATCCCTGGTCTTATTAGACTTGCGGAAAGGTTTGCAGGACCAGACAACCAGCGCTTTGTCAGTGAACTAAACGCATTATATATAGACAATGGCCTGGCCCCCTTCATAGCCACTAGCGTAAATCTCACTGCCTCCTCTACCACTCCGGAGACTACCACCAGGACGACCATGTGGTCACTTCAACACCGACTCCAGAACCGCCCTTGACCCGGGCGACACAAACAGAGGTAATTCCTTCTCCAGCTCCCAGCACTCCTACCATCACTATTTCAGCAGCCGCGCTAGCAGAGTGCTGTCTACAAACGATAACAGCACCACCAGCGCTCCTGAAATAGCTACAACCACCAATCAACGACACCTAAGCCTACCTAAGGCTGCGAGGCGAAAGACAAAAAACGCCCACTACGGAGGTTACGGACTCCTCAGACGAGGAAATCATAGTAGGAGCTCCACCGCCTAATACGACACCTACATGGTTCAAGACTTCCTCATGGAGGCCACGTCACCAAACTCTAATGACAACACTGCTCAGCCAAAGTCGCAGGCAAAGAAAAAACGGAAAGCCTAGAGGTCTACACTAATCCCACCAGCTCCATACTGGTATAGCCAGCCCTCCAGGCTGAAAACCATCATGAAAACCCCCATGGGTATAAATAGGCAGGAGAGAGTGGTGAAGTAAGGTGAGGTACAATACTTGGACAACGCAGAAGGCCCATTGGCCCATCAGATGCACCCAATTGGCCCATCCGATGTAGCCCAATGGCCCATCTGATACAGCAGACATACAAGCATAATACATAGGTAATTATAACATAAGGAGGTAAATATATACAATAAATTAGTGAGACAAATGTTTTTCAATGATTCTACTTAAATCGCCCTTTAGCTGATCTATTAGAAATGGATCTAAGTTATATAGACTACTGCTAATATTCAAATTACTTTCTTTGGTGATCTGTATCAAAGCGGATTCAATTATGTTTCTGTTATAGGTGCTTTTACAATTTGTTATTGAAGACGCACTCTCCCAATCAATTTGGTGAGCTTTTTCTGACAAATGCACAAACAAAGCATTAGATAATTGGCCATGTCTTACAGAGTATTTATGTTGCGATATCCTACATTTTAAATCTTTAGATGTTTGCCCGACATAGAACTTATTACATTCCTTACAAGGTAAAATACCTTGTGTAAATCACGAAAATAAACACGTGATTAAAAATGTGACAGTGTCAGACCACGGAGGAAAATTTAAACATGAATTTCCTTAAGTACTTTTGAATATTTATACATCTTCAGAAGGTGATTTTACAGGTCAAGTATTGGACATATGTAGGCAGGAGAGAATGATGGAGTGAGGTGAGGTACAATAACAAATGAATGGGAATTAGGTGGACACAAATATGAGCCGCACAAGAAATGCTGAAGGCCTATTGTCCCATACGATGCAGCTCCTATCCATACCCACCAACAGGCCCACACATGGATTATAATAGCATAAGATAGTAAATATTTACAATGAATTAATGGGACAAATGTGTTCCAATGATCCTACTCAAATCGCCCTTTTATTGATCTATCAAAAATGGATCTAAGTTATATAAACCACTGCTAATGTTCAAATTACTTTCTTTTGTAATCTGTATCAAATCAGTTTCAATTATGTTTCTGTTATAAGTGCTTTTACAATTCGTTATTGAAGAATTTCGCAACATAAATACTCTGTAAGACATGGCCAATTGTCTAAGGCTTTGCTGTTCATCTGTCAGAAGATACTCACCAAATTGATTGGGAGATGGCTTCTTCAATAACGAATTGGCTTGTACTCAGAGATAATGAACAAGCCAATTTTAAAATATAATATGGAGTCTATGATTTTCCATATTGCGTTATGTTGTGTTACATTGTGACTTACAAGGTCTAAAACAGTCACATACAGTAATAGAACGAACGAACGATGTTTACATGTTGATCACTTTACGTTATGAGTTGAAAAAAACACGCTAGCATTGAGATAACTGGCCTGTTCTCAGTGATAATGAACAAACTAATTTAAAATAAAATATCAAGTCTATGATTTTCCACGTTAGATGACATTACATTGTGTCTAACAAGGTCTAACACAGTAACACAGTGAAAGAATGAGCGAGCGATGTTTACATGTTGGTCGCGTTACGTTAGGTAGACACGCTCTACATTTCAAAATGATATTTATTTGGACGACAGAACGCTGATTTCTGCGTTACGATACATTGTGCGTGTTACAAGGGGGCTAAAACAGACTCGCAATAATATTTAAATGTAGAATAAGACTGAATACTTGCTTACGACGCTCGTTACTCTTAAAGAAGTTATTTGGGGAAAGAATGATGATTGCACGTTGGTCACGTTATGTTACGAGGTGTAAAACGCACAGTAGCATGTTGGTCAGGTTACGTTACAAAGTGAAACACATAGTAACAGTGATTTTGATTTGTAATAATAATAAGATTGAAGACCCCCTTACGACACTCGTGACTCTTTAAAATGTTATTTGGGCAAAGAATGATGTTACCATGTTGTTCACGTTACATTACATGGTTACAAGGGTTGACCTCTGTGCTTATTCCGATGAAGACATGTCAGTCTTCCTTCGGTTAATGTACCGTTTTAAGTCTCCAAACCTAATGGTGTGTTTGTGAACTTGGTCCCTACTCTAGTATTATTATTTCTGATCATATGCAAAGGCTTTTGCACAGAACAACCAGTCTGTCCAATCCTACGTAGTTAACGGCTATCAACTGAAAGTATTTTAAACTAAAAACTAAGTTCCTCTGTTATCAACACACACCGACTATTCCATTGACAATTACTAAGGTGAAGATTAGTCACCTGCTGGATCGATCGCTAATGTGGGATGAAAGGGAGGTGGAGCTGTGTGACAATTCAGCGATAAGGAGAGAGACAAGACCGATCTGTCATTCATCGTTAGATTGTTCCTCTGAATAAGCTGAATGTGATGTGTAGAATCTTTAAAACTAAGGTTACTTGAAAAAAAATATACTTTTCCCAACTACCGCTGTGTTTGAGGGACAGACGTTTGATGTAGACAGACGGACAACTGGGATTGGGAAATGACGTATGATGGACGAGAGGGCATGTGACGCCGGATGTGTGGGTAGGCTACCTGATATGAGAGCAGGCGTGCGTCAACCACAGCTGAGAGTTTAACCACTGTGTGGTTGACAGAGAGACAGACAGACAGCGCTAATGACATTGTGTGTTACATGGACTGCACAGTAATATTTGGAGATGGTGTTGGATGTAGGGGCGAGGGAGATTGAGTAGACACGCATACATTTCAATGATATTTATTTGGACAGCAAAACGCCAGATTTTCCGCGTAACGTTACATTGACTGTGTTAAAGAACTGAAAAACAGCTACACATTACTAATTATTATTGGTGTTGGATGTAGAGGGTATGGGGGATTGTCTAGACGTACTATTTATTTGGGCAGCAGAAAGTTTATTTTCACGCATTATGTTACATTGACTGTTACAAGAAATAAAAAAAAAGTCACACAGTAATAGAAAGGTGTTTGCATGTTGCTCCCGTTATGTTACGAGATGTAAAACACACAGTAGCAATGATTTGAATCACGAAGCTTGAGTTCAAGGTCTTATTCTCTTTGCTTAATGTTTCCATTTTAGTTGATGCCTGCCTTAGAGCGAGCAAGTCTTGAAATCTGAGATAATCAACAAGCGAATTTAAAATATATATATATATATATAATAATAATAACAAAACTAAGATTTTAGCCTGATACAGTCTTCAGTTCCCTGAACTCTGTGATAATGAACAAGCGAATTTTAATATATATATATATATATATATATATATATATATATATATATATATATATATATATATATATATATATATATATATATATATATATATATATATATATATATATATATATATATATATAGTAATAATAACAAGACTAAGATTTTAGTGTGATACATTCTTCAGTTCACTAACTCATGTTTGACAAAAAAAAAGTTACACGAAAGGCATGTAGGTTGGTAATAGGCGACCACTCAATACAAGGTTGATGATATCAGAATTTAATTTAATTTTCGATGTGATAGCATATTAGAGTCTTCAGTCCACTGTTGCTGTTTGACTGTCTGGCTGACTGCCTTTACTGAGTGATGGTAGAAGCTATTTCATCATTTCGGTTTGAGAAATTTAAACTAAAAAGTTGTCCTATCCCCATAGCATATTAGAGTTTTCAGTCCACTGTTGCTGTTTGACTGACTGACTGACTGTCTGCCTTTGCTGAGTTACTGAGTGATGGTAGAACCTATTTCATCAAGTCAGTCTGAGAAATTTCAACTAAAAGTTGTCCTATCCCCATAGCATATTAGAGTCTTCAGTCCACTGTCATAATTGTTGTTTGCCTGACTGACTGACCGACTGACTGCCTTACTGAGTTACTGAGTGATGGTAGAAGATATTTCATCATGTCGGAAAAAACTTAAGACTGGTAGACACCTTTTAAGATGTAAAATGTTTCCCTCATTCAGTAAAACGCTTACTTACTGACTTTGAGTTTACTGAGTGATGCTGCCACTGATTTGATTTGATAGAAAGAAAAAAAAATTAAGACTGGTAGTCACCTTTTTAGATGTAAAATGCTTTCCTCAGTCAGTAAACGCTTACGTACTGACTTTGACTGAGTTTACTGAGTGATGCTGGCCCTTATTTGATATGATTGAAAAAAATTGAAGACTTGTAGTCCCCTTTTAATCTGTAAAAATTATTTCTCTCATTCAGTAAACGCTTACTTACTGACTTTGACTGAGTTTACTGAGTGATGCTAACTGATTTACTGATGTGATGCTAAACAGACTTGAGTGCCAGGTGTAGGGGGAAGGGGGGTGGTGGGGGAGCTGCTGGGTATGGTGTGTGGTATCGAGTCATTTAGTCCAGAGTTGTGTCAAACTCCCAGGAGGTGACCCCACCTCCGAAGGCTCCCTCCCCTGGACAAACTATATATATAATGGGTTTACGCCTCTACCTACTTATTGACTGCTGAAAGACATACAATTCCACAGGCTGATACGTGCCCATATGAAAACGGCAATATATATATATATATATATATATATATATATATATATATATATATATATATATATATATATATATATATATATATATATACATATATATATATATATATATATATATGCAATTGACGATCACAAAACACTGATCATTTTATGCGGAAAATCCACAGAGAAATATGAAATGAGGTGAACGTTTCGGCTTTGTTAAAGCCTTTGTCAACACCAGACTGACTCCAACACCAGTCAGTCTGGTGTTGACAAAGGCTTTAACAAAGCCGAAACGTTCACCTCATTTCATATTTCTCTGTGGATTTTCCGCATATATATATATATATATATATATATATATATATATATATATATATATATATATATATATATATATATATATATATATATATATATATATATATATATATATATATTGTGACGGGAAAGTGTTGGAGTGTAGATGTTCGGCAGTCCTCCAAATGCAGGTGTCAATGCCTGTCACATTTACAAAAAAAAAAAAACGATAGACTGCTTGCCTGTTGTCTGTGGTAAGTGAGAGGGAGGAACACGTAAAACACAAAGAATGAACAATGAAACTTTAATATAATTTAAACAAAAATAAAAATAAAGACAAGTCTTTGAAGTTTACTCTACAATAATATAAATATACAGTGAAAAATAATCAAGTGCTGTGAATATTGGCTATGGCTGAGACCTCCCTTAGAATACAGAGCCAGAGAGCTTAGTATGCCAGAGAGAGATGTCAACTCTTAGAGCACAAAGAATATTCTGAAGTTGATTGCTGGTTCAAGCTCAGACATCGATTCAGGTAGATGGCGCTGAGGTGCAGTGTGCAGGTGTGCAGTCGGCGAATCACCAATCAGGAGCAGGCTGGCTGGGATGGGTAGTTGGCTGGTTGATGACAAGCCAGCATGGAGGGAGTGTGGAGTTGGGGGTTTGGGGTTCGTTTTGCCTCCTGGTCAAAACGTTTTGTGCTACTGGTGGACGTATCTTGAATGTAGCATCTAATACTTGTAGAATAAACGTAACTTTAGGTAGGGAAGAGCAGGCTCAATCTCTCTTAAAAGAGATTATCGTCACAACTCTCCCCCGAAGCCTGCGGTTCCGGGTGAAGTTACGTCTTCGGGTGGTAGAATGGTAGGTGGAGCTGCCTCTACCTCATAGACTCTGGAGAGGGCGTCTGCTATGATGTTGTCAGAACCCTTGATGTAGAAGATCTCCAGGTAGAAATTCTGCAGATATAAAGCCCATCGTAGAAGCCGTTGATTGTTGAATTGGGCTTGCTGCAGGAAGCGTAGGGGATTGTGGTCCGATTAGATGGTGGTAGACCGAGCACCTCGCAGGTATGATTCAAAGTGCTGCAAGTTCAGGACGATGGAGAGTAGTTCCTTTTCGATAGTGCTGTAGTTCTTCTGGTGTGGTTTTAACTTGTAGCTGTAGTAGCTAACAGGTAGAACCTCCTCGCCTCGGTGTTGCATCAGGACACCCCCGATGCCGATACCACTGGCGTCGACATGGAGGATGAAAGGCTTCGTGATATCTGGCGAGGCGAGAATAGGATTAGAACAGAGCAGGAATTTAAGTTGTTCAAAAGCAATGGTTTGCTGAATGGTCCAATGATACCGTTGCTTAGGGCTGGTTAAAGTGATCAATGGTGTCGCCACCGTAATAAAATTATTCACAAACTTACGGTAGTAGGAGGCAAGACCAAGGAAGCGCTGGAGCTGCTTCCTGGTGGTAGGCTGTGGGTAATGCTGGATGGCTTGGGTATGTATGTTTAACGGAGCTAGGCTGCCACTTCCTATCTCATGACCAAGATAACGCACTTTGCCTTTAGCAAAGGTGGACTTGCCCAAGTTGATGGTGAGACCGGCTGTCAGGAGCTTGGCAAACAATCATTGCAGCTGGAGCAGATGTTCGCTCCAGGTGTTGGTTGCCACAACGATATCATCCAAGTAGGCGTAGGTTTTATCTAAGCCTTGGATGATGCGGTTGACAGCTCGCTGGAAGGTGGCCGGGGCATTACACAGTCCAAATGGAAGGCGTTCGTATCTGTAAAAGCCAAAAGGAGTGGTAAAGGCAGATATTTCCTTAGCTCGCTCCGTCAAACATACTTGGTAGTATCCTTTTAGTAAGTCCAGTTTCGATAGATACCGCGCATTACCAATGGCATCAAGGATGTCATCTATTCTAGGTAAGGGATACGCATTCTTGACAGTCACAAGATTCAATTTCCGATAATCGGTACACAACCTCACTTTACCATGCGGTTTTGGCACCAAGATGCAGGGTGAGGCCCAAGGGGACTCACAAGGGGTGGCCAGCCCATGATCCAGGAGGTACTGTACCTCAGCACGCATGACTTCCATTTTACTCGGGCTGATTCGGTAGAAAGGTTGACGAATCGGCCGGGTGTCAGGGAGTAGTTGGATGTCGTGCTGAACCACATTACACTCTTGTGGATCATCGCTGAACAACTTCTGGTGTTCCTTGAAGATTCTGAAGAGAGGTGCACTATTACTGTCCTGCAAATAGGTATGAAGATTAGTAAGGAATTCCGAGTTGGAAAGCACCGACTAAGCAAAGTGTTAGTGCTTTCGGGAGAAGCAGGGAAGGTTTCACTGTGGAGGTATGGACCTTTAAATGTGGAGACTGATACCAACACACTGGGGGGGGGGAGTACCTTGATACTGCTTCAGGAGGTTGACGTGGCAGAACTGGGTCTTCTGCCGCCTATCTGGAGTCTCAAGAACGTAGTTGTGGTTGTTTCTGCACTCCTTAATACGGTAGGGTCCTGAAAACTTGTTTTGCAATGGAGAACCTGGGATAGTAAAATATGCCAACACGAAGTCTCCTGGTTTAAATTTCCTTAATTTGCTGCTTTGGTCAAAATGAGTCTTCATCCTCTCCTGGGCTTTCAATAGATTGTCATTAGCAAATTTACGTACTCTCTCTAGAATGTGTTTTAAGTTTTGAAGACACTGGGGCACATTCTGAGGGTCACTGAAGATGGCATTACGTAGAGAGTCTTTAAAAGCTTTGACAGGAGTACGGCACTTACGTCCGTAGAGCATCTCATAAGGAGATACTCCTAGAGACTCATTGGGGAGACTTCTGAAAATGCACATAATGAGATCAAGTTGTTTATCCCAGTCCTTCAGGGTGTCATTGCAGAATTTCCTTAGGAGTGCTTTAATAGTCTGATGACTACGTTCAAGAGAACCCTGTGAAGCAGGATGATAGGGGCTGGACAATACCTGTGTGATGTTGAACTCCTCCAGTGTCTTCTTGAAGAGATAACTGGTGAAGTTGGTGCCACAGTCACTTTTAACCTCTCTTGGAAATCCATACTGGGTGAAGATCTTCAATAGGTGTTTCACCACAGTAGCAGCTGTAATGTTCTTTACTGGAACTGCTATGGGGAATCTGGTGGTAGGACACATGATAGTTAGTATATAGGCGTTGCCAGAACTGGTCCGGGGTAAAGGACCAACACAGTCTATGATGAGTCTGTGGAAAGGTTCCGCAGGCACCTGGATGGGATTTAATGGAGCCTGGGGAATAGAGATGTTAGGTTTACCTGCCATCTGACATGTATGACACTGTTGCACGTACTTTTTGACGTCTTTTACCATACCTGGCCAGTAGTAGTCTTGTCTAATTCCGTGGTAGGTTTTGTTAAAACCATAGTGAGAAAGAGCTCCGTGGGCCAGGTGTAGAATATCGGGCCGTATGCTGATGGGAATCACTAGTTGTTCGACATTGGCCCAATTGTGAGATTTTTCTCTACGCCTACCTCCCTTAAGAGGTGGACTACAAGTTTAAAGTCTGCTCACGGCAGTTAAGCATGAGTCCAGTAGAAAAAGGAAAAGCGGGAGCAAACCGCCAAGCCTCCACCACCAAGGATGAAAACCTGTCCACAATAGGCCGCTGGCTCCTCCTAGTTAAACAGGACGTTAAAACTAATAAATGGTAACCGACGGGTTCCCACAATCAAATATTTATATTTGATGTGGCGCTATGAATTGGAATTCGAATTCCCAAGAACAGCCGCCTTATCAAGATCACATCAACATTTAATAATATGCAGAAATATGGTGGAATAATATGGTTGAAGGGTTGACATCAAAGACCGTTTTCTATAACATAACAATTTATTAATAACAAGAGACTAACTACTACATTACCGAGTTTACGTTACGTTAATGTTAATCCAGTGGCACGATAACAAACAGCTAAATAGCAACCCTTGCTGTGAGGCTGCATACTGAACTAACCTGACCACAGGTGTGCCCACTGATGACGCAATATTGCAAAACAAGAAAAATATCACAGACTAAGTTACACCACAGCGAATGGTTACGTTACTGTACATCAAGTGGCATTTGCAACACAGCTATTCAACAGCTCCTCGAGAAGTGACAGCAGGCTCCATCTTGCTGACACTTCGGGCTGACAACATGAACTAACTGAACAAATGAAGGATCCACTGAAACAAAGACACAAGCAGGCAATCAATAGTGTCTTGCTTTCCCTGACAGCTACTATAATCACTTGCTTAGGGGTCCTCCCGCCACCCAGGAGAGACCCACGTAACTAGGCGGAAGTCTAACAGTGACTCCCCCCCTATCACAACCCCGCGTGAACACTCTTTGCAACTCCCAATAAGAAGTTGCCCTGTTGTAACCCGATACACAGAGAGGCAAGGCGGGATTCTGGGACACAGCTCCACAGATCCCTAGATGACTCTACTCTCGTCACCAGACGACAACCAAAAGAAATTGCCTGAAGTGATTAATTACGTTAATTGACTGATCGCAGCAGTCAGCAACAGAGTACTACGGTAATCACAAACAATGTTCAAATACTCCGTGTAAACAACAACATCAACACCTGGTGAATTCACTAAGTGGCGATTACTAATTATCTTTAATTAGCTACGAGTGCTTAATCACTCTGTCCGCAGACAGAGCTGATCAGTCCAACGAATTACGGAAGCTTAATTACAGCGCAATTGACTCCGATCACAGCAGACCGTCAACCCCTTACGTTAATTACTCAATTAACGACAGCTCATTAAATCGTTAACACTACGTTAGTCTTCACTTGACGATCCCTCCACTGCGTGAACTTCCCTGTGACTGTTGCCTTTACACGTCCCTACTTTAATCATTAACACTTGTCTCTCTCTTGTTAACAATAACTCAACATATTACACCACACTTGACTCCTTGCAAGTATTCAGTGAGTAATTCTCAATTAAGGTCAAACGGACCACTAATTACATCCCCATTGAGTTACGTTAACTAAGCCTACCCTAAATTAGTAGCTTCTCTACAGTCTGTGTCAAAAAATTACTAGTGAGTGTTAATTACCCTAATTAACCCACTAATTACTAAGCCATTAATTAACTGTCACCAGGACCGATAATTAATCATACATAAATACGTCTCACTCCGCACTGCCTAAGCAGGTCTCATCAAACACTGTGAATTCACGGGAAAGGAGTTAATTACCCTAATTAACAAGATGTGCCAATAATCCACTGTCCTCAGACAGGATATGATTATTACAACGATTTATGCTAGCTCCATGACCTCGCTTTACCGAGTCACCGGAGCTCTCCAATGCTAATTACTCCACTAATTAACATGAGCCACTAATTGCTATACCCCTGAAAGGTAATTAGTCTCGAGCATATTGCGTTAACACAAATACTGACAGACTCTGACAGAACCTCTCCCACTACGTGAATTCATGATGAGAAGGCTAATTACATAATTAGCTAGAGTGGTCAATTAACTGTCACATGGACAATTAATTGCTCCCGAGACGTATCTCATTCTAGCTCAACACTGTTTCTCTTATAACAGCCCTCACTCACTCCACAATACTAAGTGTGCACCCCTTATCCAGTTAATTACCCCTTAATTAACTCACTGAATCCTTAAGTCCTCTACATAACTTAAAGAATCAAAGTAACCCCAGCGTTACATATATCACACTATAATGGCATGCAACCCTATATCAGCACTGCCCACATATGGTTGCAGCTACTGCAACTTGCTAATTACTGTGCCCACACAATAAAACACACGGTTGTGCAACACACACAAGTGTACTAATATTACTGCCCGCCTTATCTTCTTGCACCCGATTGCAAAGGAATACTGTGAACACACACATACCTCAGCCAGGCATTTAACCCATCATTTGCCTGCTCTCAATAAGTACTGTGAATTCCCCTGAATAATCCTAGCGGTCCCTTAAACCCTCAACACAGTTCCTGGGGCAATAATATTGTATAAACTGATAACAACACTGCACAAACCTGCAACATAATGATGCCGTCAGCATACCCCACATGCTAATGACATCATTAGGCAATCAGTCAGCAATCACACCTACTGACTTACCACACAACACAGTACATAAACATGCAAATGAACACATAGAAATGGCATTCACATAATCCATGAAAATTAAATCACCAAGTAATCTACCTCTAATGATTATAATTTTACGGTACTCTATGGCATTAATCCAGCCTGAACGATTATATAGAATCGACAGGCTGGATCACTTATATGGTAAATCTCTACACTGACTGGTTACATCCTCTAGTCAGTCTACTAACATACAGCGTGGTCCCGTGTATAATCTCTATCTCCAGGTACCGCCCCTACCCGACACCTGGATTCCACTAACAGCTGCCCCTCAGCTGTTTTCTCACTGTAACAAACTTTTATTGTACTCACGGCTCCTTTCTACTGCCTTCTTTCCCTTATTTTTCCTCATTACCAAAGTTACTACCACACTTAGCTGGCTTGCTCCTCATGCGTCGACAAGATGTGGCCCTAGGCTGTCCCGGGAAAGTGGCCAAGGCATGTGGCCAAGGCATGTGGCCACAGCGCCCCTCCCGAGCTGAGAGAGGGGGGTTGGGTGGCCTCGGGTAGGTGGCCTGGGTGGCTTGAGTGGCGCATGACGTCATACCACCCCACCGGCTGGGCTGGCGGGCGGGGTGGTGGGTGCCCTCCACCCGCGGGCGGGTGCGCACATGGGTGCCGCCCACAGGAGTACCCACGCGGCTGAGCCTGCCTTGCTCTACCCTGTGGTGACAATGGCCGGCGGCGTCCCCCTTACTGACGCAGCCTGGCGGAATGCAAAGTCCAACATGGGCCTGTAATATCACATACACGTACACTGCCCAACATCAATTGTCCCTTGCCACTAGACAGGATACTCGCTCCACCTGTTACACCATGAGGCTCTGCCAGCCTGCCTCATGCGTTCACACAGTCAACTGTCTCTTAGCTTTTTACTGTTTCTTCCGTAAATCCCTGGCCCCAATTCACTTAATTGGGCCTTGACACAACCCCTGATGGCAGGAGTGCCACCAATCGAGTAATTTGGACGACAGAAGCGATTAACAGGGGGTGGAGGGGGAAAATTCCCCCCCCCCCCCACCCAGACACGTCTTGCTTCCCTGGCCGCCCAATTCAAACTGAAGATTTCGCGGGCTAAGGGTACTCTAGATGCCCGTACCTTCTCCCTACAATGCCTAGACCAATCAGCTTGAAGCCCGCACTGTTCCTCATGGTGCCTAAACCAATCACCGATGGCCTCGCTGTGCGGCGTCCTGTGACGTCACAAGGAGGAGTGAGGCCTACCCCACTGTCCCTCCTCTCCCCCCTGTAAAACCGTTGGGAGAGTCAAGTACCTCCCTACACCGCTCCACTCTCAACTCCCATCCTATTTCACAGAAACAGGAAAATCTCTGTACTTCTCTCTACAGAGCAATCACAGACTTCTAACTACTCTCATGTGATAGTTCTTGACATAAGCTTTCATTCAACACCCAACAAGCATATGTTATTTTGAAAGCTTCAGTTTCTAGAGTGTCTAGCCTACTCTAGAACCTAGGAAAACTAGCTGAGGGATCTAGATCCCTCACACCAATCGTCATCCTCTTTCAGCTTGCTGGGTCTGTACCTGCGGTAGAGCAACTCATTCTCTAGGAAGAACCCAGGGATACTGTCAGGTTGAGTCTCAACCTGGAAGAATAATGGTGTTAATGATTGATTTTCCCTCTGTAACTTACGGAACTCCAAACTGGTAAGATTTGGAGGTAGATTCTGAGGGTCTTGAGGGACAGCGGTAGCAGTAGAGTCAGCTGGTTGCGGGCGTGCAGCTTGTGCACGGGTGGTCACCAAAACCGGAGGAGAAGCTTCATCACTTTCTTGGACCTCTGCTGGAACATATTCAAAGATGGGGTTATCCATTACAGAAGTACACACCTGGGGTTTGTCCGTGATGATCAGGTTGGACGGTTGCAGATCTTCTGCCAAGTCGTTGCCCAGGTGAAGTTGCACTCCAGGCATGGGAAAAGGCTTTTCCCTGATGGCGACTTGGACTTCACCGGTCACGAAGGGACAATCCAGGTGGACTCTGGCGAGTGGATATGGAGTGGTAGCAGTGAGGTCAGTGATAAGGACGGTTTCCCCAGAGTAGGTGATGTTAGGCACAGCTGATTTCAATATTATTGACTGAAGAGCCGTTGTGTCCCTCAAGATCTTCAATTTGAAATATCCCTTCGAATCTATACCGTTGGTAGAGACAGTTCCAAGATACAGGTGTTTACTGAAGAGAGTAAGATCATTAACAGGAACACCAACATTCATCACAGGCTTACCGGACTTAGGAGGAGTCGGTTTGCGTTTAGTAGATTCATTGCTTTTGTATTGAGCCTTCCCACATCTATCTATGGTATATCCATAGAGTTTGCAATACTTACAATACAATTGTGAGCTCGCTTGATCTGTATTCACTTTATCGTAACTGTACCAAGACTTCTTACTGGAAGGTGGTTCTGGTGTCAGCCGGTGGATGAGGCTGTAGGTGTCAGCCGACTTTGCACATTTGATGTAGTCGGTTTCTTCTTTATCTGCTAGATATAAACGGACGGAAGGGGGAACACGTCTCAAGAATTCCTCAACTTGCATGAGGTTGATGAGTTCTGCAAATGTAGAGACATGTGCTGCTTCCAGCCATTTCATGAAATATCTTTTCTTGGTATTGGCAAATTCTAGAATGGTGGTGGTACTTGTCTTTAGATAGTCACGGAATTTTCGTCTGTAGCTTTCGGTGGAGAGAAGGTAGGCGTCCAGAACTGCTTGCTTCAGGGTCTGGTAGTCATTCTCAGACGCTAAGGTGCTGAGAGTAACTGCAGCTCTACCTGTGAGATGCACTCTGAGAAGGGTAGCCCATTGATCTGCAGGCCAGCTAAGTTTATTAGCTAGGGTCTCAAAGGTGGTAAAAAAGAAATCAATCTCTGTCTCAACGAATGGTGGCATAAACTTACTTGCATGGGAGACATTGAAACTTACGGGAAGACTGGCAGTAGCTTGTTGGCGCTGAGTGTGGTGTGTAGTTTCCAACGTGAGTTCTCGTTGACGACATTCTATAGCCATATCCGGTTGTTGTTTGTCATGCTCGCGTTGTATCTCCAGGTGGCGTTGTTTTGCTTCAAGCTGTACTCGCTCACGCTCTCTGAATAGGGCCATCTCACGTTCTTGCTCTTCTTTCCTCATTGCAGCTTCTCTTTCCCTCAGGGCCGCCTCTCTTTCCTGCTCTTCTTTCCTTATTGCAGCTTCTCTTTCCCTCATTTGTAGAACTTCCTTCTGTTGTTGGAGGGCTTCTTTTTGTTGCTCTCGTTCGAGCTTTGCGAGTTCGAGCTTGAGTTTCATAGTTGCCAGAGCATTTTTATCTGCAGAAGAAGGAGTTTCGTGAGTTTCAGAGTCAATCTTCCCTTCATCTAAGAGGTGATCCATTAATAAGTTGTGCAAGTCATTTTTGTTGGCGCCTTGGGGAACATCTAATTGATACTCGTGGGCAAGAGCTTGCAATTCAGTCCTCTTGGCACGACATAAGGTCACTATTTCACCTGCTGGATCGTAACAAAAAGCTTGGAGACGAAACATGGTGAAAGATAGCAAATAAATGTACAACGAATATAGTTGTGATATGGTAAATGTCAGAAACAGGATAACGTGGCAACTGGTAACTATCCTGTGGAATTTTAATCTTTAACAATTAACGTTAATTTTAGGATGGTAAATGATTAGTCAATCAAAATCGCAGGAAATCTTGTACCCGGTACTCAATGTAAGAGAATAAGGGCAAGAAACTCCTACTAAATAAGTGAAACTGAGTTTCTAAAACAAATGAAACATTTAATTGCTTCAAAAGTGAATTAGGTAGTCCAAGAATGTAGGCATACCTTCCCAAGTCTCTATAGGACATAAGCTAGGGTTTCCCACTAAATGAAATATGATACTTATAGAATTAGCGAACTTTGTGCTCTGAAAAAAGAAAGCTAATTCCCTACCTAAGTAAATATCATCATCTCTGACCGACGTGTAGTGGTGCGAGTGTCAACTTGTGACGAGAACTGCTGATGAGGTCCCAACTCAGCAACGTAGTCCGTGCTTGAGGAACTATGGCCCTCTGTATCCTCCTTCGGTCGGATTGCAGAAGATAGGGTGCTTTGACCCGAAGACAAACCAAAGTACCAGGGTACCACAATGATGATCTGCCGATAATGTAAGAAATATCCTAGGGACAAAAGGTGGTAAACACGAGTAATAACACTGAGGGAGGGGTGACCAATTAAGAGAATGACTGGGGCCTACAGTCACGACGTAATCCAAAGTTATCCCACACTTACCATATGCTGCTCTCGGAATGCACAATACACACAGTACCATATAAATATGAAAAGTAATGAAAATTTTGAAAAGCAACTGTAGCAAAGCCAAGTACGTTTACCACAAATTGATGTTCTAGTACCTGAGGGAAGCTCCTAGGAGAGGCCCCCATTAAATTTGACGGGAAAGTGTTGGAGTGTAGATGTTCGGCAGTCCTCCAATGACAGGTGTCAATGCCTGTCACATTTACAAAAAAAAGGATAGACTGCTTGCCTGTTGTCTGTGGTAAGTGAGAGGGAGGAACACGTAAAACACAAAGTATGAACAATGAAACTTAAATATACTTTAAACACAAATAAAAATAAAGACAAGTCCCGTGGTAATGAACAGTGCAATTAAACAAGTCAAAAATCAATATAACATAAATGATTAATAGGGATGAAGTTTACTCTAAAATAATATAAATATGCAGTGAAAAATAATCAGGTGATGAGAATATTGGCTATGTCTGAGACCTCCCTTAGTATGCAGAGCCAGAGAGCTTAGTATGCCAGAGAGAGATGTCAACTCTTAGAGCACAAAGAATATTCTGAAGTTGATGGTTGGTTCAAGCTCAGACATCGATTCAGGTAGATGGCGCTGAGGTGCAGTGTGCAGGTGTGCAGTCGGCGAATCACCAATCAGGAGCAGGCAGGCTGGGATGGGTAGTAGGCTGGTTGATGACGAGCCGGCATGGAGGGAGTGTGGAGTTGGGGGTTTAGGGTACGTTTTGCCTCCTGGTCAAAAAGTTTTGTGCTACTGGTGGATGTATCTTGAATGTAGCATCTTATACTTGTAGAATAAACGTGACTTTAGGTAGGGAAGAGCAGGCTCAATCTCTCTTGAAAGAGATTATCGTCACAATATATATATATATATTAGTATATTTTGGTAGCAGTCTTTCCTGTAGACATATATTATTAAATATGACCGAAAAAGTAAGATTAATAATTCTAACACGAATTTTCTCAATCTTTCGTACATTACGCTTCACTGTTGGAGGTAAATCAAAAATCACTTCTCCAAAATTCATTTTTATTTCTAGTCTGACGCGACACGGGCGCGTTTCGTAAAACTTATTACATTTTCAAAGACTTCACAAATACACAACTGATTAGAACTTACGTATCTCTGCTATTATATCTACATTTGAGTGAGGTGGGAGGGATGACGTGGCATATAGTGATGTGGCATTAACACAAGACAGAACATGAGGGGATATTAATAGGGTATTAAAAGTATCAACACAAGACAGAACACGAAACAATGGGTATTGAATAGAAGTGTTTGTAGAAAGCCTATTGGTCCATATTTCTTGATGCTTCTATATTGGAGCGGAGTCTTGAGGTGGGTAGAATATAGTTGTGCAATAATTGGCTGTTGATTGCTGGTGTTGACTTCTTGATGTGTAGTGCCTCGCAAACGTCAAGCCGCCTGCTATCGCTGTATCTATCGATGATTTCTGTGTTGTTTACTAGGATTTCTCTGGCGATGGTTTGGTTATGGGAAGAGATTATATGTTCCTTAATGGAGCCCTGTTGCTTATGCATCGTTAAACGCCTAGAAAGAGATGTTGTTGTCTTGCCTATATACTGGGTTTTTTGGAGCTTACAGTCCCCAAGTAGGCATTTGAAGGCATAGACGACGTTAGTCTCTTTTAAAGCGTTCTGTTTTGTGTCTGGAGAGTTTCTCATGAGTAGGCTGGCCGTTTTTCTGGTTTTATAGTAAATCGTCAGTTGTATCCTCTGATTTTTGTCTGTAGGGATAACGTTCCTATTAACAATATCTTTCAGGACCCTTTCATCCGTTTTATGAGCTGTGGAAAAGAAGTTCCTGTAAAATAGTCTAATAGGGGGTATAGGTGTTGTGTTAGTTGTCTCTTCAGAGGTTGCATGGCTTTTCACTTTCCTTCTTATGATGTCTTCGATGAAACCATTGGAGAAGCCGTTATTGACTAGAACCTGCCTTACCCTACAGAGTTCTTCGTCGACTTGCTTCCATTCTGAGCTGTGGCTGAGAGCACGGTCGACGTATGCGTTAACAACACTCCTCTTGTACCTGTCAGGGCAGTCGCTGTTGGCATTTAGGCACATTCCTATGTTTGTTTCCTTAGTGTAGACTGCAGTGTGGAAACCTCCGCCCTTTTCCATGACTGTTACATCTAGAAAAGGCAGCTTCCCATCCTTTTCCGTCTCGTAAGTGAAACGCAGCACGGAACTCTGCTCAAATGCCTCCTTCAGCTCCTGCAGATGTCTGACATCAGGTACCTGTGTAAAAATGTCGTCAACATACCTGCAGTATATGGCCGGTTTCAAGTTCATGTCGACTAAGACTTTTTGCTCGATGGTACCCATGTAGAAGTTTGCAAACAGGACACCTAGGGGAGAACCCATGGCGACCCCATCTACTTGCTTATACATGTGCCCATCCGGGCTCAAGAAGGGTGCCTCTTTAGTACAAGCTTGGAGTAGTTTCCTCAGAATACTTTCTGGCATGTCAAGAGGAGTACAGGCTGGATCACGATACACTCTGTCGGCTATCATTCCGATTGTCTCGTCCACAGGTACGTTGGTAAACAGCGATTCTACGTCCAACGAGGCTCTTATCCCTGTGGCCCGTGTGCCCCGCAGTAAGTCCACAAATTCCTTTGGAGACTTCAGGCTGAAGGCGCAAGGAACATAAGGAGTCAGCAGGCCGTTGAGTCGCTTCGCCAGTCTGTACGTGGGTGTGGGTATCTGGCTAATGATTGGCCGAAGTGGGTTTCCAGGCTTGTGCGTTTTGACATTTCCATACGCATATCCAGGTTTATATTCCCCAATGATCTTTGGCAGGTGGAGTCCGGATTTCTTGGCGTTCACAGTTTCGATCAGTTTGTTGACCTTTGCTTTTAATTCGGCTGTAGTGTCCTTCGTTACCCTTTGGAACTTAGTTTGGTCAGAGAGTATGATGTTCATTTTCGCCAGATATTCGTCTTTTTTAAGAATGACATATATTGGCGACTTGTCACCTCTCCTGACAACTATCTCCTTGTTCTCACGAAGGCTTTTAGCTGCCGCTTTAAGCTCGGGGGACAGTATGGTGCTTCTGTAGTTGCCTCGATTCTTTCCTCCTTCTGCAATAAGTTCTGCTTGTAAGGTATCTTTGGTAGTGACCTTCTTTTGTGTCTCGAGGTCGAATATGTCGTCCAACAGAATTTCCAACTCTACTTTCCGGGCCATTTCACTCGGTCTGGACATAACATGACAGTTTATGCCCAGGTTTAGGAGAGTGACTTGGTCCTCAGTGAGGTTAATTCCTGCAAGGTTCAGGAAGCCATCTCTTGGTCGTGGAATTGCCATAGGTCCTCCATATAATGTTGTTAGTTGATAATGTTGTACTCCTCTTGACATGCCAGAAAGTATTCTGAGGAAACTACTCCAAGCTTGTACTAAAGAGGCACCCTTCTTGAGCCCGGATGGGCACATGTATAAGCAAGTAGATGGGGTCGCCATGGGTTCTCCCCTAGGTGTCCTGTTTGCAAACTTCTACATGGGTACCATCGAGCAAAAAGTCTTAGTCGACATGAACTTGAAACCGGCCATATACTGCAGGTATGTTGACGACATTTTTACACAGGTACCTGATGTCAGACATCTGCAGGAGCTGAAGGAGGCATTTGAGCAGAGTTCCGTGCTGCGTTTCACTTACGAGACGGAAAAGGATGGGAAGCTGCCTTTTCTAGATGTAACAGTCATGGAAAAGGGCGGAGGTTTCCACACTGCAGTCTACACTAAGGAAACAAACATAGGAATGTGCCTAAATGCCAACAGCGACTGCCCTGACAGGTACAAGAGGAGTGTTGTTAACGCATACGTCGACCGTGCTCTCAGCCACAGCTCAGAATGGAAGCAAGTCGACGAAGAACTCTGTAGGGTAAGGCAGGTTCTAGTCAATAACGGCTTCTCCAATGGTTTCATCGAAGACATCATAAGAAGGAAAGTGAAAAGCCATGCAACCTCTGAAGAGACAACTAACACAACACCTATACCCCCTATTAGACTATTTTACAGGAACTTCTTTTCCACAGCTCATAAAACGGATGAAAGGGTCCTGAAAGATATTGTTAATAGGAACGTTATCCCTACAGACAAAAATCAGAGGATACAACTGACGATTTACTATAAAACCAGAAAAACGGCCAGCCTACTCATGAGAAACTCTCCAGACACAAAACAGAACGCTTTAAAAGAGACTAACGTCGTCTATGCCTTCAAATGCCCACTTGGGGACTGTAAGCTCCAAAAAACCCAGTATATAGGCAAGACAACAACATCTCTTTCTAGGCGTTTAACGATGCATAAGCAACAGGGCTCCATTAAGGAACATATAATCTCTTCCCATAACCAAACCATCGCCAGAGAAATCCTAGTAAACAACACAGAAATCATCGATAGATACAGCGATAGCAGGCGGCTTGACGTTTGCGAGGCACTACACATCAAGAAGTCAACACCAGCAATCAACAGCCAATTATTGCACAACTATATTCTACCCACCTCAAGACTCCGCTCCAATATAGAAGCATCAAGAAATATGGACCAATAGGCTTTCTACAAACACTTCTATTCAATACCCATTGTTTCGTGTTCTGTCTTGTGTTGATACTTTTAATACCCTATTAATATCCCCTCATGTTCTGTCTTGTGTTAATGCCACATCACTATATGCCACGTCATCCCTCCCACCTCACTCAAATGTAGATATAATAGCAGAGATACGTAAGTTCTAATCAGTTGTGTATTTGTGAAGTCTTTGAAAATGTAATAAGTTTTACGAAACGCGCCCGTGTCGCGTCAGACTAGAAATAAAAATGAATTTTGGAGAAGTGATTTTTGATTTACCTCCAACAGTGAAGCGTAATGTACGAAAGATTGAGAAAATTCGTGTTAGAATTATTAATCTTACTTTTTCGGTCATATTTAATAATATATATATATATATATATATATATATATATATATATATATATATATATATATATATATATATATATATATATATATATATATATATATATATATATGACAATGTCAGACCACGGAGGAAAAATGAAACAGGAAATATCCTTAAGTACTTTCGTATATTAAATACATCTTCAGAAGGTCATTTTACAGATCGAGTGATGTGTATAAATAGGCAGGAGAGAGTGGTGAAGTAAGGTGAGGTACAATACTTGGACAACGCAGAAGGCCCATTGGCCCATCAGATGCACCCAATTGGCCCATCCGATGTAGCCCAATGGCCCATCTGATACAGCAGACATACAAGCATAATACATAGGTAATTATAACATAAAGAGGTAAATATATACAATAAATTAGTGAGACAAATGTTTTTCAATGATTCTACTTAAATCGCCCTTTAGCTGATCTATTAGAAATGGATCTAAGTTATATAGACCACTGTTAATATTCAAATTACTTTCTTTGGTGATCTGTATCAAAGCGGATTCAATTATGTTTCTGTTATAGGTGCTTTTACAATTTTTTATTGAAGACGCACTCTCCCAATCAATTTGGTGAGCTTTTTCTGACAAATGCACAAACAAAGCATTAGATAATTGGCCATGTCTTACAGAGTATTTATGTTGCGATATTCTACATTTTAAATCTTTAGATGTTTGCCCGACATAGAACTTATTACATTCCTTACAAGGTATTTTATAAATGACGCAATTATCACTACGAGGGCTGTTCCTTACTAATAGCTTACCAACAGTGTTTTCGTAGCTAAACATTACATCTATATTAAAAAGTTTCAAGGCCTTGACAATATTCTCAAACCCAGAGAAATATGGTAAACATAACACATTCTTTGGGCGAATCCTTTCACTGCATACATTATTATAATATGTACGACGAGCTTTGTTACGACAAACTTCCAAAAAATTCAGTGGGTAACAAAGCTTAAGACCAATCGAATCAATATTCTTAAATTCTTCATCTAAGAATTCTGGACTCACAACTCGAAGAGCTCTTAGATACATTGAAGAAAAAATTGACTTTTTTACATTGTATTTATGCCCTGAAAAATAATGAACATAAGATAAATTCTCTGGGTTTGAGAATATTGTCAAGGCCTTGAAACTTTTTAATATAGATGTAATGTTTAGCTACGAAAACACTGTTGGTAAGCTATTAGTAAGGAACAGCCCTCGTAGTGATAATTGCGTCATTTATAAAATACCTTGTAAGGAATGTAATAAGTTCTATGTCGGGCAAACATCTAAAGATTTAAAATGTAGAATATCGCAACATAAATACTCTGTAAGACATGGCCAATTATCTAATGCTTTGTTTGTGCATTTGTCAGAAAAAGCTCACCAAATTGATTGGGAGAGTGCGTCTTCAATAACAAATTGTAAAAGCACGTATAACAGAAACATAATTGAATCCGCTTTGATACAGATCACCAAAGAAAGTAATTTGAATATTAGCAGTGGTCTATATAACTTAGATCCATTTCTAATAGATCAGTTAATGGGCGATTTAAGTAGAATCATTGAAAAACATTTGTCTCACTAATTTATTGTATATATTTACCTCTTTATGTTATAATTACCTATGTATTATGCTTGTATGTCTGCTGTATCAGATGGGCCATTGGGCTACATCGGATGGGCCAATTGGGTGCATCTGATGGGCCAATGGGCCTTCTGCGTTGTCCAAGTATTGTACCTCACCTTACTTCACCACTCTCTCCTGCCTATTTATACCCATCACTCGATCTGTAAAATGACCTTCTGAAGATGTATTTAATATACGAAAGTACTTAAGGAAATTTCCTGTTTCATTTTTCCTCCGTGGTCTGACATTGTCACATTCTTAATCACGTGTTTATTTTCGTGATATACACACATATATATATATATATATATATATATATATATATATATATATATATATATATATATATATATATATATATATATATATATATATATATATATATGCGAACAAGCCTGAATGGTCCCCAGGACTATATGCGAATGAAAACTCACACCCCAGAAGTGACTCGAACCCATATTCCCAGAAGCAACGCAACTCGTAACTACAGGGCGCCTTAATCCGCTTGACCATCAGGGCCGTCAAAAGGAAGTGATAGCCGAAGCTATTTGAGCCACTTCCCCGACGGCAACTCGGATGGTAATCTTGGGCATAGCATTTCACCAAATCACCTCATTCTTTGGGGCACACGTGAGGAACACAAATGCGAACAAGCCTGAATGGTCCCCAGGACTATATGCGAATGAAAACTCACACCCCAGAAGTGACTCGAACCCATACTCCCAGAAGCAACGCAACTGGTAACTACAGGGCGCCTTAATCCTTTTGACGGCCGTGATGGTCAAGCGGATTAAGGCGCCCTGTAGTTACCAGTTGCGTTGCTTCTGGGAGTATGGGTTCGAGTCACTTCTGGGGTGTGAGTTTTCATTTTCATATATATATATATATATATATATATATATATATATATATATATATATATATATATATATATATATATATATATATATATATATATATATATATATATATATATATATATATATATATATATATATATATATATATATATATATATATATATATATATATATATATATATATATATATATATATATATATATATATATATATATATATATATATATATATATATATATATATATATATATATATATATATATATATATATATATATATATATATATATATATATATATGTGTGTTGTACGTAGTAGCCAGAACGCACTTCTCAGCCTACTATTTAAGGCACGATTTGCCTAATAAGCCAAGTTTTCATGAATTAATTGTTTTTCGACTACCTAACCTACCTAACCTAACCTAACCTAACTTTTTCGGCTACTTAACCTAACCTAACCTATAAAGATAGGTTAGGTTAGGTTAGGTAGGGTTGGTTAGGTTCAGTCATATATCTACGTTAATTTTAACTACAATAAAAAAAAATTGACCTCATACATAATGAAATGGGTAGCTTTATCATTTCATAAGAAAAAAATTAGAGAAAATATAAGTTGTGCAGTATATGCACAACTATATTCTACCCACCTCAAGACTCCGCTCCAATATAGAAGCATCAAGAAATATGGACCAATAGGCTTTCTACAATCACTTCTATTCAATACCCATTGTTTCGTGTTCTGTCTTGTGTTGATGAAATTAATACCCTATTAATGCCACCTCTTGTTCTGTCTTGTGTTGATGAAATTAATACCCTATTAATGCCACCTCACCCCATCCACCTCTCTCAAATGTAGATATAAAATCGGAGATGCGTAAGTTCTATTCAGTTGTGTATTTGTAAACTAAAGTCTTTGAAAATGTAATAAGTTTTACGAAACGAGCTCGTGTCGCGTCAGACTACAAATAAAAAGGAATTTTGGAGAATTGATTTTTTATTTACCTCCAACAGTGAAAAGAAATGTACGAAAGATTGAGAAAATTCGTGTTAGAATTATTAATCTTACTTTTTCGGTCATATTTAATAATATATATATATATATATATATATATATATATATATATATATATATATATATATATATATATATATATATATATATATATATATATATATATATATATATATATATATATATATATATATAATGTGCGTACTATTTTTTTGTCTCGTTTATGGAGGACTGGGGAAATGTGAAGTGAGGAATTGTCAGGTGATTGATGATGACTGTCTCCTGTATGGGAGGGGGTGAGGGGAGGGGGGAAGGGTGTGATATATGACGCCACCTTAATGCGATCACAGTCCATGCATGCGCAAGGCGTCAAAGACCACACACTGGGGCTTACGACATGGAGGAAGCACACCGCTCCTAGTACAGTTCAAGGCACACAGCTCCTGGTATGTGTGGAGAACCTCATGACTATTTGGGCACATGTGGGCGAGCGGTCATGTGATGGTGTTGGGTATGTACCGAGCTGGAAGCAAGGTAGGGGAGTGAGGGGCGAGGCCCATCCACACTTTTTACAAAAATTATTTAAGGGTCATTGACACACTCCATTTGCTGCTGACACCTCCTACGGCGAACACCTCTCGACTCCGACATGAAAAACTAATCTCCTGCGGATGAAGATATTGGAGACCCGCACCAGAGAAATTGGTAAAATATATATATGTATATATATATATATAACTCTATATATATATATATATATATATATATATATATATATATATATATATATATATATATATATATATATATATATATATAAATATATATATATATATATATATATATATATATATATATATATATATATATATATATATATATATATATATATATATACACTTCACTACATAAAACTGACACGAGAATGAGATCCTCCCCTATCAGTCAAAGCTACCGCCTACCTCCCCTCTCTACTTCCCTCCCCCCCCTATCCTCCTTCAAGTGTCCTACCCCAAACCATCCATCTTAAAAGCTTGGTCTCCTACCCTGGTCCCTCCATGGGAGGGGGTTTCATCTATGCTCTCAACATATCCTTCCTACATACTGTTATTTAACTGTATATATATATCTACATGCGATTAACTCTATGGCACATACTCATACATATTCATCTACTAGTATTGCTCACATGTTCACAACACCTGTTTCTATACTTATACTTTTACCCTACATGACCCACAAGGTCCCACATGCCACTACCGTCCCACACCATGTGGGAGCATCTCCCCTCCTCCCTCCCTCTCTTACACTATCATCTTGTTGATGTATACCTCTAACATTACATATCCCCTCTTACCCGTACACATTTTACCTACATGACCCACAATGTCCCTTTCATTTTACCTATATGACCCAGAACAGTCTCACCCTCTGGGACCCACAACGTTCCCATAACGTTACCTGCCCCAACCCCCCAGCCCCTTTCAGCCTCTGTGACCCACAACGTTATCCATCCCAATCTACGGACTCCCCCACCCACTTTTGACTATGACCGAGTTCGATCCACCGAGGTTCTCCTTGGTGGCGCTCACGGTCGTAGTCTCAATTTACCCTATTAACATCCCCTTCTCGATCCTACATACTTTTTTTAATAATATATCCTCATATCATGCTTAACTCTACGTTATATACTCATATACATTCATCTTACAACTACTCCTGCTCAACGGTTCCTATACTTACACTTTTTACCCCAACGACTCACAATCCCCCGAGACAACGCCCCTGGCGCCACGAGCCACACACCGCGACCCACATCCACCCCGTTGGACCACACACGTGCAACCCCTGGGTCGTTCCCCCCCCCCCCCAGCCGGGACCCCCTCCCCCCCCCCCCCCCCCCGAGACTACAACTGTGTGTGCAACACCTGTGTAGGGGCCTAATTAGTTTACCTGCACAGGTGTTGCTCACGGTCATAGTCTCAATTAAGCTACTACCGTTATGGTGACGATGTCACCCAAATAATTTGCCAACCGGGACCATCAAAGCCGCTACTAGTCGACAAGACCAAGGCAGCAATTGAACTCATAAACAACTTTGAAAAGCATTGGAAAATTAGCACCAACAAACAAAAGTTTCAGATAATACACATTGCGAAAGAAACCCGGACCCCATCATCCTTGAAAACCATCCGATCCAATATGCGGAGGTAGGCAGAATACTGGGACTTATGATAAATAGAACACTGATACAAATTCATGTAAGGGACCGACTAAACAAAGCCAAAGCAGCATTAGGAAAACTGAGAAGATTTCGAAGCCTCAGTACTATCATTCAGATCCACCTATACAAGACTCTAGTTTGGCTGCATCTAGAGTATCCCCCAGTACCACTACACACCTTAAAGAAAACTAACATGCAGAAACTGCAAGCAGTACAAAATAAGGCGCTAAGGAGAGCAGCAAAACACCGTTCACCATATGATCAGACAATCCAGGAGCTCCATGAATTCCTGAACATACAACCACTAAACATCAGACTGCAGCACCAAGCCATCAGGGTGTGGAACACCATCGCAATGCTAGAGGACCCAAATGTTAGAAAGATTGCTCTAAGATGAGACGCCCCGCTCCCACAGCTGGTGGCCTAAGAGCCTCGATTCTTTAGATGAAAACGCCGCCCCACAGTATATAATTCCCAGATGAGATACTGACCAGATATCCTTCCCCATAATTGGAAAACTGAGTATGTAGGTGTGTATGTATGTATGTGTGTGTATGTTTGGGTATATATGTATATGTAGATATGTATATATATGTATATATATATATATATATATATATATATATATATATATATATATATATATATATATATATATATATATATATATATATATATATATATATATATATCATGGTCAGAGCTAATAGAGCTCACAGTGTGTCGGATTACAAGTGTATGATTCATTCACCATTGTGCAGTGATATACAAGAAAATTATACCAGTGTTTAAGTGTCACCCAGACCCCCCCTCAAGCTGAGCGAGGCCCGGTCAACCCCCACCTCCTTCCCGCCCGCCGGCCTCGCCGCACCACAGTAGCTCCTGCCATCCCACCACCCAGCCCACCCTGCGCCTGGGTGTCTCCCACCCACCTATTCACCGCCCTCACTGTGCTTGTTGCAGGGATGTGCTACCCTCCATGCACCCAGATATGGCACAAGTCACAGCAGGCATTCAGGTTCCTCCCAAAAGGGAGGGAGACACAAGTACTCATACGAGTGGTGAGTGTGAGGGACAGCTAGCCACCCCTGCCGCCACCATCCCTGTCATCCCTCCCACGCCGGCCGCCCGGGGGATGGAGGGGACTCCACCAACTAACCAGGAACCCCTCAGCCAAGAACAGGGTCCTGGGAACAGTGCACCCAGACGTGCAACCAGAGGACCCAGACTCAGAGGAACGTGCCGGGTGTGTGACGAATCACACAGCCTTAGAAACGATGGAACCCTACGTCAAAACAACGGCTGTGAGGGTTCATGGACGGAACCTGTAGAGAGAGAAGGCCCACAGGTCCCCCCGGCACCCCCACACATCCCAGCAAACTTCATGTCATCAGATGACCTCCTGGGGGCCATCAAAGCATCCACCACCAGAACTCTTCCCCACATTCCTAAAGCAGCGCGCCCATTTGCAGCAGGGAAATATACAGACCAGTAGTATGATTCGTGCCAGATAGGCGCACTTAACAAACAATGGGGGGTACTTATCAGACAATGGAATCAGAGGCGGGGAGCCAGATAGGCCCACTTATCAGACAAAGGAATCAGAGGCGGGGTGACAGATAGTCCCACCTCAAATTGTAGTCTACGGTGTGCCCCCCGCCGTATTTCACTTACACTGGGTATCTCCGTTTTAAACACTACGTCATTATATAGGACTAATTAAGGATATATATATTCGAACAAGTCTGAATGGCCCCTCCAGGACTATGTGCATATGTGTCCGGACCTATATAGGATATATATATACTCAAAATAAAAGTGGGTGAAATGAAATAACACTTGTTTTATACAATATATTAACAAAAGTACATAGTGGCTTAAACGTAGTCGTAATCTAATTCCCCCCCATAATATTGTCTAACTAGACCCCTCCTCCGTGCCCACAGGTCTGTTGTGGGGTCTTCCTCCCCCTCCTGGGGTGATGATGACGATGAGTCATCATCCAGAGGGAGAAAGAGGTGTTGTGGTTCTTCTTGCTCTCCTAGGGGGCTACTGTCGTCATAGCGTTCACTCTCACTGGAAGGGTGTCGCCCTTCCTCCCCTTGTGGCTCGATGACGTCATCACTTTCACTTCCAGCGGTCACCCCTTGGGTTGAGGTGGATGGGTGGGGGTCAGGTGGTATGTCTGGATGACCATAGCCTAGGCTTTTGTATTTATTTAGGTAATAGCGTTTATCATCAAATGCACTTAAACCCCTCTTAGTATTATGGGTGGTGACCATTTGTCCTCCTAAATTCCTAATTTGGTAGTATTGAAAAGTATTTACTACTGCTTTACTGTGAAGGGTTTCTTTAAATGTCTATGAGTTAAAGATCTTTGCACAGCGCGGGGGATACCCTTAGCGGTAATGGAATTTGAATTGTTGTGCAACAGCAAACTATACATTTTGGGCTTGAGAGCTACAACTTCAAGGATGTGTCTATCTGAAACCTCTGACTTTAAAAGACCTAAAACACCCTTTTTAGAAGGATCATACAAGGGGTGAGTTTCAGGGAAGTTACTGGTATCGATCCATGATCTAAGGGGTTCTTTCCCCATCTCGTTAAAGACATCTTCAGTCATTAAACTGAAGATGAAACTGTCTGTATCGCTGTATATCAGTGCTGCCCTATCTGAATAGTGGTTCTTAAGTGCCCTGTACCAAAAATGGTACAAACTGTATTTTGCTAGCTCAAGAATCTGGAACCCAATGTAATTAGGATGAGTAATTTTAATGAATGGTCTGGAACTGACAGACAATAATTTATTGTGACCTAAATGCACCATACGTTTAAAGCGAGGATTCTTCACCTCTCGTAAAAAGACCCTAGCTGAAGTCACTAGTTTGGTGTCAATGGCATAACGGGCTGGGTTCAGTAGTGTTTTACCAAAAACACTGTTCGTCAGTAATTTGAAGAGTGTTTTCCTATCGTTACTGGTGGAAGCATTTCTATTGTTAACTTTGGTGTTAACAAATTCTGCCATAAAATCAGACTGGTGGAACTCATAAATGGCATGAATAGCCCCTACTTCAAGACCTATCTCAATAAATAACTGTAAGAGGTGTAGAGATATGAAATAATGTTTCTTTGGGAGATGATCCCCTACCAACTTAATATTTTTTTGGGGGAGCTTTGTAATGTTATTTGTCTCCAGAAGTCCCCTACTAAATGGTGAGATATCCTCCATACTTATCCCCCTATGGTGTAAACAAAGGGGTAGATCGTCTGTTAGTCTAGCTATTTCAGGTCTTATGTGTTTGGTGTCAATTAAGAGCCAGTACCCTTTGTTAGAAGAGAATGGCTGTTCTGTCATTATCTTCCCTTCGCTAATGAAGGAGTTCATCTCATCAGATGACAACCTTCTTAGACCACCATAGGGTAATTTCTTAGTCATACAACTCCCGTAAAGGGAGTTGAAGTCTAAGTACAGTAAGAAAGAAGACCTATCCTCCTGGGGGTTAAAAGATGGGTTGACATAGCGGTTGTTAGCTCTGGCATAACTCCTAACTGCAGTTGTAAAACCCCCTCGTATGTTTTGTGATATGAGATTGTGCAACGTCACATCTGCACTTAACTCCAACGATATTTTGCTACTTTTCAAGAAGCAATCATAGGAGTAACCCGGAAGGCTACAGTAGTGAGTCATCTCTAAGGAAAATATATCATTTAGAATTACTCTATGGTGAGTAAAAATGTCAGCCAGTAAACCGACATCACACCTTAAATAAATAAGGAGATAATCCTTTAATGACTCACATCCTGTAGCCTCCCATACTAATTTAGAATGTCTATATTCTTCCAAAGTGATGGTTGATTTGTTTAGGGAGCTGTAAAACATTTCAATAGGGGGGAGTGTTGCATCATTAAAGCAGCTGATTTTTGTGGCATATTCATAAGGGAAAAACTGCTTACCTTTTAAGAGTAGGTGGTGACTCTCTTCGGGTAAACCTTCTATCATTGAGTGAGTGAATGTTAAGGGGCTGCCTGAATCAATGTGGGTTTTTGCTAGGGACGAAAGACTGCCCGTAATAAAAGCCAGTGAATCAAGAAATTTAAGGTTGCCTATTTCTGCCTTAAGATATTTAGTCCCCTGCCTCATGAGGATATTGCTCTTAATATTTGAACCCATCGCAAACTCCCTCAAAATTAAGCCCATGTCATAAGACATATTGTGGGCAATTAGGACTAAACTCTCTAGAGCATTCTTGTGACGGAGGTTGCAGTAATTACATAGAGCTCCAATATAATTGAGTTTTTTCCTAAGGTGATCATGATGTTGAACCTTGAAATTGGTGGGTGTAAATACCTCCTCACAAAACTGACAGTGAGTCTGTCTCCTAAAATGAACCATATCCTCAAGAGACATGTCTATTTCATATTTGGGTAGGGTGGATCTGATCATTTCCCATTTGGTGGCAACTCGCTCCATGAAATGAGTGACGCTGTCCCCCCCAAAATAAGTAAATTTATCAATGACGGATTGGTTCCTATCAACAATTATATAGCTGTATGCTATAGGCCTATGTATGGCTGTAACAGAACCTAGACAATCCTCAGTGCTTAGGACACTCTCGAAATCGAAATAAGCTACATGGGAAAGGGGGTAACCTTTCCCTGTATTTTTAAAATGATGGGTGTCCCCCTCCTGGGGATAAATCATTTTCTGCGTGATGTCGCAGGAAACATAATGGTGAGACAGCTCACTAGAATTTTGATATTCAGAAAGACAGCTTCTACAGAAGACTGTCTTTCGCCTGTGGCTGCGGGTAAAGTTCCGCAAAAACTTATTTAAGTCTTTAATAAGACTTACATGAGACTCCCCCAATAATAATAATGGAACTATGTCTGAGTACTGTCTGCTACCACGACGACAAAGAGAGACGTGATATGCACCGTCTGTATGTTTGTGAATTGAATACAAAAAAATGGAGAGTTTATTCCTATTTTCCAATTTAGAGGTATCCTCCCATGAGAGAGGGAAAGATAATTGCTCGTATTTGACCATTTTCCTAACCCTAGAGTGAGACTCTACAAGTCTTCCTATACGTTTCCATTTCCATCCTTGTTGTGACGCCCGAAAAGCGGCAATGCATTGAATAATGCATGTTCCATTGTTACCATTGGGGTTTGGGCTGAAGACCTCATGTCGCCCCCTTAAAAAGGGGGGATAAGGGACATAATCCCCCAAAACTGACCTACCATTACAGATAACGATTTTGAGGAAATCAACATTAAATAATATAAAACCACTCCCCTCTGTTTCTGAAAGGAGATCCTCCAGACGTGTAATCATATAACCCACCCAGCTATCAATAAGATCACCCACATCCTCAAGAGTTACCAGCCTAGCAGGTGACGTTATGAAGTGTTCCCTATAGTCATCATCTTCTGTGAGACGTTGCTTTAAAAGTGTAACCTTCACTTCAAGGAGGATTTTGAATGATGAAGTAAAATTGCCGTGACCCACCAGAATTCATGTAATTCTCTATTTCGTTAGAGAATAGTTCTCTAAAGTTGCTTAGAAGACCTACAGGATCTGTGGCAAAGGCTGGGGGATGGAATATTCCATTCTAGTAAAGAGATCCCCCAGGGCCCCCACCCTATTAATTAAGTGAGGGATGTCTATAACATCCTCCCCTTCTGAGGAATTTCCATATCTATCTCGATTGTTGTCATGGGGTCTAAGACCACTAGGACCTGCCTGAGGGATGTCACCATCACCATCATCATCACCACCATCACCATCATCACTCATCTCTTCCTCCCCCCCATTTTCAAAGGGCTGTCTACCCCCGCCACCACCTAAGGGGCTATTGTTACGTTGGGCTTTGGGGTGAAGTTCCTCTCCTACCTGCCCCTGAGATGTCTTTACCTGCCTCTGAAGCACCCCTGGAAAAATAATTATAATAATAATAATTATAATAATTATAATAATAATAATAATAATAATAATAATAATAATAATAATAATAATAATAATAATAAAAAGCAACACCCCAACACTCCCTACTAAACCCCATGATATAACGCCTCAAGAAAGCTTCTTAAGATAATAAAACTGGAGAGAGGGTTTATTCACTCACCTTGGGGACATGATTGTAGATGTTCAGAGGTCAAGTGCTCACACAAAGTGACCCCACAACTGCTGCAGGTGAAAGTGGGGTGAGGCTTCAAGGTGACGCTGCCGCATATGAGGCATACAAAACCACTCTCTCCGGTAGGCCGGTGATGTTTACCTCCTAACAAGGAAATAACTCATAAATATACACACTCTCACTCACACAGCCCCCACACACCCCGATGAAGATAGGGGAAACCATCTCAATATTTCTCATTTGAAATTTATACGAATAAATAAATAAATAAGGGCTTACCTCCAACACAGGTTCTCCTGTGAACTCCACTAGATTGAACACACACAGCTTCCCCACAGCGGAGGCAGCAATAAGTTGTATGCACGAATTGTGGTGATGAGCTCCAACCACAAATGTTGCAAATATCACCTGGGAGTGACATTATCCCCCACTCCTAGGAAAAAAAATATATAAAATAAATAAATATATATTCTCTCCCACTCAAAACACCCCTCTTTCTCTTATATATATATATATATATATATAAATATATATATATATATATATATATATATATATATATATATATATATATATATATATATATATATATATATATCCCCAAATATGAAATAGATATTAATTTACTTACATGTTAGTCTAGACGGGGATGGGGAGTGGAAGGTTTCAACACTAACTGTATGTATACTAACTAACTGAAGGTGGGGCGTGTGGTGTCCTTATATTTGATGATCAAGTGGGGGGCGGTGTTGCCACATACAATACCTCACAACACCTCCCGCCGTCGTGTGAAAGAGAAGGGTTAGGGTTGCTATGGGGAACTTTTTTTTCTCGTCTGGCGGTCATCTCTATGGGAGTTGAGCAAAAAACCCAGGTGGGCTGTCTATGGTCTGAGGAGGGTGGCGCTCCTTGGAGGGTGAATACACAATACATGCAACATCTCACAGCTCCTGTGTGAAAGAGAAGGATTAGACTTGCTATAGAGAACTTTTTTTTTTTCTCTCGTCTGGAGGTCATCTCAATGGGAGTCCCCAAAAAACCCAGGTAGGGGCGCCTTTGTCCTGAGGAGGGTGGCGCTCCTTGGGGGGTGAATACATGCTCACACTCTCACGCGCGCACACACACACACACACACACACACACACACACACACACACTCACACACACACACACTCTCACTCTCACACAGACACACACACACACACTCACACACACTCACTCACACACTCTCACTCACACTCACACACTCTCACATATATATATATATATATATATATATATATATATATATATATATATATATATATATATATATATATATATATATATACATATATATATATATATATATATATATATATATATATATATATATATATATATATATATATATATATATATATATATATAAGTGGCTGTCCCACAGGTAATTGGATCATTTATGAGGAAAATATGGAGGAGTGTACTTCTGCCACAGACGACCAACTTAATATTTTTCATCAACCGGCGAGAATATTTGTAGCTGATTTAGCAATTCTGGGAAAACTAGTCTGGTGGTAAATTTATGTGTTAAATACCACGGGAAATTCTCAAAAATTATAGTGTCAACTGCAAATAATACTGATCATCCTATTTCAAAGAACCCCATTTTGCAAAAAAAGGTTACTCTCTCCCAAGGGCTGATTAACCCTTTAGAGTATAAGAATCCTTTTTCAAATGAGTCAGTTTTGTATATAATTGATGACTTATACCTGGAAGCCATTCAGAGTTCAATTATTGCCAATATCTTCACCCGAGGGAGACACGATAATATTTCTGTAATTCTAATTAGTCAAAATTTGTTTCCCCAGGGGAAATATGCTAGGACAATAACTCTGAATTGTACCCATTATATATTAATGAAGCAGAGAGACATAACCCAACTTGAAATTTTAAGTGGACAGTTATATGGGCGGAAAACTATTAATAATTTCGTCGAAATATACCGACGGGCAATATCCCAGAGAGAGTATGGCTATTTATTGGTTGATCTGACAGTTCCTGAGACATTACAACTACGAACGGGGATTGTCAATGAAGACCAGTGTGAAATTGTTTATCATATGTGAACAAAACAAAAAAAAATGCCTTTAACGACGCAGAAACGGTCAATTCTTACCTCCATCTATAATGACATTTCTACCCTGGGTGGTTTCACAGGATCAATTCAAAAATTGCATAAGGCTGCCAGACTTAAAGACACCAGCATCAGTATTGCAGATGTGAGGGAATTTCTCCGTGGGGAACGATCTTACACATTACACAGAAGAAATTTAGTTAGATTTCCTCGACAGAAAATATTAGCTCCTAAACCCCGCACCATAATTGCCTGTGATTTGGGAGATTTTTGTAGTTTACAAAAATACAATAGTGGTGTAAAATATATTTTGATTTGTGTCGATGTTTATTCTCGCCTAATGCAGACTCAAACTTTAAAAACAAAAAATTCAACGGATGTGGTAGCTGCTCTAAAGAAGATGCTAGAGGAAACCTCTCAGTTTCACGGGGTAAGACGAATATTCACCGACCGAGGTAGAGAATTTTACAACAGGACTGTTCAAAATTATCTGAATAAGAAAAATATTAAGTTATATAGTGTATTTTCGGAAATGAAATCTAGTATAGTGGAGCGGGCCATCAAAACTTTAAAACATAAACTGTATCATTATATGACCCAGGCTAATTCTTTACAATACATTCACATCCTTCCAAAAGTTGTGAATGTATACAACCACACTTTCCACAGAATACTAAAAAATACTCCACATGCCATTCATAAGTTGCAAAACATTGAAGATATACGAAGACAGTTTAAGGTCATGTATTTAAACAATGACCACCCCATAACTTCCATCAGTCCACAACTGCAGGTTGGGCAGTATGTATGACTAGCAAAGCGAAGGAATATATTTCACAAGGGCTTTTGGCCCCAAAATACAGAAGAAATATTTCAAGTGTCTCATATCGATAGAACACAACCAATCCCAACCTATAAAGTCAAAGATTTAACCAACGAGCTGATCAGTGGTATGTTTTATGAGCAAGAATTGATTCCAACAACGCTTCCAGACTATTTTCCCATAACGATATTACAGTCTAGGAAGACATCGAAAGGACACAGAGAATATTTCGTCAAGTGGAGAGGGTACCCAGATTCTAGCAATTGCTGGATTAAAGCTCAAGACATCGTCAAATTTTGAAAAAAAAATGACAGTTCATCAGGACTCTCTCGTAGAGAAACACCATCAACTGTTATTTTTATTAAACAATTTTTCACCCAAGAAGCGGAATAAACTAATCAAGGCTTTAAAACGACAGGAAATTGAATCAATTTGTGAAATTTTTGCCAATTTTCTGAAACGAAACATCCCAGTTCAACCTCAGATAATTAATGGACTACAGAGGTATCAGAATGACATTCGGTCTGTAGCATGTAAGAAAACTCCATTGTACAAAAAGAAAATCATTTTAACCTCTAGGAGAGGTGGCGCTATATTGGCAGCTCTGTTACCTTTGGCTATATCGTTAATTTCCTCTCTAATTAAGTAATTACGTAAGAAGATAAAAAAATGGTGAAAGAATATTGCCTAGTACCACGACTCGTTGCTGAAAAATATTTATTTAATAAAAACGAGAGTACTCCATCGCCTCTTAATGAGGTGGCTCCACCCTCTTCCACCAGTGGTAGAGGTGGAAATAAATCCTTCTCTTTAAAAAACGAAAGCAAATGGGGCAATTCGGCTAATAATGTTGGTGGTGGCTGTAAGCACCTTGGCTGTGACTCTAGCGGTGGTGATGATGGCGTGGGGGGAGTGGACACTCCCCCCACACCCCCTCCAGCAACAACAACTTGTGGACGGTGTTGCCACGGTAGCTCCTTTGAACGTTATAGCCCTACCAGACGGGGGGGACTGGTCAGACAACCTTTAAAAGATGTTGCCCGCCCCCCCCCCCCCCCCCCCCCGCAGCGCCCGCCGCCGCGCAGGTGCCCGCCGTCGCGGGCTTCTTTCAACAAAAAACGCGGGACAGGTGCGACCGTCGCCCTTTAAAAAAACAAATAAAAAAAAGGATATATTCCATTCTACCGCCTGAGATGCGGGTAGCTGTTGCTGGGCCCACTCGCCACAAAGCCACCACCACCACACCCCAAAACCCAAGTCTGGACAACTTAATAAATGTGTATTTTAAAATAGGGGAAATTCGCTACGTCAAAACATTATTGAACATGTTTGAACAAAACAGTCAACAGGTGGTATGGGATAGTCGCGGGAATTTATTAAAGCCTGTGCAAAATTTAAATATTTTAGATATAATTAAAACTTTAGCCTTTACTAAAGGACAATTTAGGACGGCTGACAAGGCAGATGTAAGGATTTTACTGAAGGTGGCTGGTGTAGACCCATCCTTTATACATAATTCTTGCGCCAGATCACAGTTAAAAGGGGGTAGGGATATCCATAGGAGGCCCCATTGGGAACCGTATTGAAAAAAAAAACTATATGAAGCACATCTTAAACGACATTATATTCAGTTGTGTATCCACCATGGAGAGAGCTTCTACCCCCCCTGCGGCAGTAGAGGAGGGAGAAAAATCTCCCCTATTGAAGCGTTTGGTTGCTACTCAACGTTACTACAAATTTGTCGAACACTAAAGTAGATTGATATATGCCTTATGGGATTGTTATGACCGTCTCGTGTTGAGTGCTCCCCCAGAACGGTTTTTTTAAGTCATTTGGAGAAACGGTGAAAAGGTATGAGGAGTATTCATCTCAGGAGATCCAGACAGAGATTTGGCAGATGGAAAAATTAACCTTCCAACATCGTGATATGATTACAGCCTTTGAGTCTGGGCGGAGTGTCTATGGGCACATAAGGTGATCTCTACCCCCCACCCCTTCACCCCTCTCCCCACAGGTGGGTCACAGGTTTATTTAAAGGTCGCCCACCGCCGCTCCTGGAACACTATACTACAGTTGTCGACACGCTCCTCGCACCCACCCTCTCACCATGTCTCTGGCTTGTATCAAGACCATCAGTGACGATATCACGGACTCCCACGCTTTTGGGGTGGGGGACGTCATCATCTACGACTTGGCGGCTGCCGTTGTGCAACCCTATGGACTGGCTTCCGTCATCTGGAAGACGTTCTCCTACGTCCGTGTGGAACGTGAAGGACTGGGTAATGCCAATAGGGCAATAATTCGTTGGTCGGGACATTGTTGTGAAGATAGCCCCACTCCCCTCCGACGGACAAGATCTCATAGAGGAGCCCGTCCTATACTTCAGGCCCACTTTTGTGGGGTTAATTTCTGCTTTCGGGGCAGGAGCCCCCTTCGAGTCAAACCCAATAGCCCAGGAACAAGTGCAGACTTCCGCCGACACACACTACGTCACTAACGTCACCCTGGATACCGCCAAGAACCGCAGATACTGGCTCAAGATGAGCCTAACAAAGGTGGGCAATTTAATGGCGGCAACCCCAACCATGACTCGACTAGTGGTACCCTACGGCTTAGGGGCTTCCCGCGACGGTATGGTCAACTGGCACAAGGACATTGGACCCATGCTGCTGTCTCTTCATCAAGAACTCGCCAAAGTCAACAAAGAGTTAGTCATCCTCAAACGACCTGCCGCTGTTACCCCATCAGTGGTGCCCCTCCCGTTCGACGACCCAAGTGCTGATAATCTTACTATAACGCTCGACACCGTGGTGGGAGAGGGTGGTACCACACCAAGAACCTCTTCTCGTTCTACACCTCCAGCACCACCAGCCACACCCAGGAAGAAGAAACACTCTCAGGAATACGGCTCCACCTCCACCGCCACCTCTCCTCCACCACCCCCTACAGCATCAACTTCAGTTAAACGGAGGATTGAGCCACTCCTCGACTTTGAAACGGGGGCGAATCGCCGTATCGACTCCATCCTCGATGGTGAGTCGCAGGAAATATTCCTGTTATCCTCCCCCCGAGAAAATAACGAAAGCTGTAACCACCACTCCAGTAATGAAGTTGCGGTAGTGCCAGCTACAGTAGCCCCGGCGGAAGCAGCAGTGGAGGTAGCAGCAGCCAGCAGTAGTAGTAGCGAGGGTGGGGAGTGGTTAATCACTATTCTTAAAAAAAAAATGTGTGGGAATCTTCACCTGTTGTAGTTCTTTAAGTAGTTTAATAAAATAAAATATAAGTTATGTTGTTTATTTTCTCCCTTCTTACAAAAACCCATCCCCTGTATATTGGCCTTTCAGTACATAACGGGACAATGGGGGAAGAACATTACATATATCTTACCAGTCTCGACCAAGGAGATATTTACAACACGAGTTCAGCATTTACAAACACCATCCCAACACTACATTTAAACCCTTCCATTAAACATGAAGTGGCTTTAGTCAACATACTCCTCCCCAGGCGAATTAATGCTATCATCAAAGATGAGGAGGACTCTGGTATAGATATCTATGCCACTTTTAAACGTGGAACTCTTTCTAAGAGTCCAGAACACTTAATATACACCTTCCACCCAAAAACCAACATATTATCAAGAAACATCAAATTCATTACAGACGTGGTTAGTCGACAAATAACAACCGACATGCAGCTTAGCTTTAGGGACGATTTCAAAATATACTTCTCAGATAAAGAACCAATCCTCACCTATGACCAATCTGTAGAGAGGGTATTACTAGCTTCAACTCTTAACAGTGGAAGTACTGGCTCATTAAATTCTCTCAGCTTTCAATTTAAACACAGAATAGCTAATGTACTTGGTTTTGACAGCAGTCGCAAATACACCATTTATCGAGCAAAAACAGATGACATTACGTCAGCCTCCAAGACTGTGGCCTTATCGCCCCCAGACATTGACGGAGGTTGTGACTATTTACTCATTTATAGTGACGTCATCGAGCCTGAACGATACGGAGGGCAGATTGTAAATATCTTAGATGCAATCAATTATCATGACTCATATTCTAGAGGGGCTCACCCTCTAGTGTACAAAACATTAAACACTAACACGTTGGAGAAAATAAGTATTAAAATAACAGATCAGTTTGGTCGAATGGTTAGTTTTGAAGATGGGAGGTCGGTTACGGCGGTCTTACATATCCGCCCTAAGGTATACCCAGCAAACACAAATCATCTACACAACGTTCGCCTATCTCTTCCCATAGGTGTGGGAATGATTTGCATTGAGAATGGTGCAGGAGAGCCTTTGAGAAACTTTTACTCATAAAATCCAAACACAAAGGTTTAATTATAAATTGTTTTTCTACAATTATTTTCTTCCAAATGTAAAACAAATAGTTTTTACATGTTTAAATATAAAATTTATGGTGTTTTTTAGTAAAATTCATTAATAAATTGTGAATGATATATATTGGCTGATTGAAACCTTTAAAATCCATTTAGTTATAATATGAACAGAAAAAAATAGTTTTCCAAATTTTCTAAAAATCGCTCTTTTTAACACAATTTGACTCCTTATGCATTCCACTAAACACTAATATCATGTTTAAATATATAATTTATGTATTATTCCCTAAGATAATTTATATAAATTATAAAAGTTGCTGGAAAGTGGTGAGAAAGAATCTGAAAACGTTTTGTTGTCTTATATTGGCGTGTTCTTATTAACTAGAGTGAGTAAGAGTGAGTGAGAGTGAGTAAGAGTGACTGAAGGTGAGTGAGAGTGTGTAAGTGTGAGTAAGAGTGAGTATAAGTAAGAGTGACTGAGAGTGAGTAAGAGTGACAGAGTGAGTAAGAGTGAGAGTAAGGGTGACAGAATGAGTAAGAGTGAGAGTAAAGTGATTGAGAGTAAGGGTGAGTATGAGAGTAAGAGTGATTGAGAGTTAGAGTGAGAGTAAGAGTGATTGAGAGTTAGTGAGAGTAAGAGTGATTGAGAGTAAGAGTGATTGAGAGTAAGAGTGATTGAGAGTAAGAGTGATTAGGAGTAAGAGTGATTGAGAGTAAGAGTGATTGGGAGTAGGAGTTAGAGTGAGAGTAGGAGTAAGAATGAGAATAAGAGTGATTGAGAGTAAGAGTGAGTAAGAGTAAGAATGAGAGTAAGAGTGATTGAGAGTAAGAGTGATTGAGAGTAAGAGTGATTGAGAGTAAGAGTGATTGGGAGTAAGAGTGATTGGGAATAAGAGTAAGAGTGAGAGTAAGAGTAAGAATGAGAATAAGAGTGATTGAGAGTAAGAGTGATTGGGAGTAAGAGTAAGAGTAAGAATGAGAGTAGGAGTGATTGAGAGTAGGAGTGATTGGGAGTAGGAGTGATTGGGAGTAAGAGTGATTGAGAGTAAGAGTAATTGAGAGTAAGAGTATGAGAGTAAGAGTGAGAGAGTGAGTATGAATGTGTAAGGGTGACTGAGAGTGAGTAAGAGTGACAGAGTAAGAATGACAGAGTAAGAGTGATAGAGAGTAAGAGTGACAGAGAGTAAGAGTGACAGAGAGTAGGAGTGACAGAGTAAGAGTGACAGAGAGTAAGAGTGACAGAGAGTAAGAGTGACAGAGAGTAAGAGTGACAGAGAGTAAGAGTGACAGAGTAAGAGTGAGTATGAGAGTGAGTAAGGATGACTGAGAGAAAGAGTGAGTAATAGTGCGTAAGAGTGATTGAGAGTTAGAGTGAGAGTAAGAGTGATTGAGAGTTAGTGAGAGTAAGAGTGATTGAGAGTAAGAGTGATTGAGAGTAAAAGTGATTGAGAGTAAGAGTGATTGAGAGTAAGAGTGATTGGGAGTAAGAGTGATTGAGAGTAAGAGTGATTGGGAGTAAGAGTGATTGGGAGTAAGAGTGATTGGGAGTAGGAGTAAGAATGAGAATAAGAGTGATTGAGAGTAAGAGTGAGTAAGAGTAAGAATGAGAGTAAGAGTGATTGAGAGTAAGAGTGATTGAGAGTAAGAGTGATTGAGAGTAAGAGTGATTGAGAGTAAGAGTGATTGGGAGTAAGAGTGATTGGGAGTAAGAGTAAGAGTGAGAGTAAGAGTATGAATGAGAATAAGAGTGATTGAGAGTAAGAGTGATTGGGAGTAAGAGTAAGAGTAAGAATGAGAGTAGGAGTGATTGAGAGTAGGAGTGATTGGGAGTAGGAGTGATTGGGAGTAAGAGTGATTGAGAGTAAGAGTAATTGAGAGTAAGAGTATGAGAGTAAGAGTGAGAGAGTGAGTATGAATGGGTAAGGGTGACTGAGAGTGAGTAAGAATGACAGAGTAAGAGTGACAGAGAGTAAGAGTGACAGAGAGTAAGAGTGACAGAGAGTAAGAGTGACAGAGAGTAAGAGTGACAGAGTAAGAGTGACAGAGAGTAAGAGTGACAGAGAGTAAGAGTGACAGAGTAAGAGTGACAGAGAGTAAGAGTGACAGAGTGTAAGAGTGACAGAGTAAGAGTGACAGAGTAAGAGTGACAGAGAGTAAGAGTGACAGAGAGTAAGAGTGACAGAGAGTAAGAGTGACAGAGTAAGATTGACAGAGAGTAAGAGTGACAGAGAGTAAGAGTGACAGAGAGTAAGAGTGACAGAGTGACAGAGTAAGAGTGACAGAGTAAGAGTGACAGAGAGTAAGAGTGACAGAGAGTAAGAGTGACAGAGAGTAAGAGTGACAGAGAGTAAGAGTGACAGAGTAAGAGTGACAGAGAGTAAGAGTGACAGAGAGTAAGGGTGACAGAGAGTAAGAGTGACAGAGAGTAAGAGTGACAGAGTGTAAGAGTAACAGAGAGTAAGAGTGACAGAGAGTAAGAGTGACAGAGAGTAAGAGTGACAGAGAGTAAGAGTGACAGAGAGTAAGAGTGACAGAGTAAGAGTGACAGAGAGTAAGAGTGACAGAGAGTAAGAGTGACAGAGAGTAAGAGTGACAGAGAGTAAGAGTGACAGAGAGTAAGGGTGACAGAGAGTAAGAGTGACAGAGAGTAAGAGTGACAGAGAGTAAGGGTGACAGAGAGTAAGAGTGACAGAGAGTAAGAGTGACAGAGTATAAGAGTGACAGAGAGTAAGAGTGACAGAGAGTAAGAGTGACAGAGAGTAAGGGTGACAGAGAGTAAGAGTGACAGAGAGTAAGAGTGACAGAGAGTAAGAGTGACAGAGTGTAAGAGTGACAGAGAGTAAGAGTGACAGAGAGTAAGAGTGACAGAGAGTAAGGGTGACAGAGAGTAAGAGTGACAGAGAGTAAGAGTGACAGAGAGTAAGAGTGACAGAGTGTAAGAGTGACAGAGAGTAAGAGTGACAGAGAGTAAGAGTGACAGAGAGTAAGAGTGACAGAGAGTAAGAGTGACAGAGAGTAAGAGTGACAGAGTAAGAGAGTGAGAGTGATTATGAGAGAGTTAAGAGTGTGAGGTGTGTGAGTGTAGCAGGCCAGGGAGGCAGGATGTGTGGTCACAGGCGAGGCCTAGGCCTCGTGATCTCTAATGTTGGTTTTTATATATATGTTGGATTTTTTGTCCTGTTTCAAATTATAATTATTTAGCAGGAATGTAATAAGATATTGCACAGTATTAATGTGACAATAATATATGCATTATTTCCTTGATAATCAAACTTGTTGTTCAAAGATAATATACAATCTTTGAAGGAAACATTTTGAGAGCTGGCAACACTGGGCTGGTGGTGAGAGAGACATATGGTTAGTTGTTCTCAGACCTTCAGTGGTGAAGGGTGTGTCCCAGCTGGCCGCCACCAGCCGCCACCCGCCACCACCCACCACCAGCCGCCACCTGCCACCACCAGCCGCCACCCGCCACCACCCGCCGCCACCCACCGCCACCCGCCGCCACCGGCCACCACCCACCGCCACCCGCCACCACCCGCCACCACCCACCGCCACCCGCCACCACCCGCCACCACCCACCGCCACCCGCCACCACCCGCCACCACCCACCGCCACCCGCCACCACCCGCCACCACCTACCGCCACCCGCCACCACCCACCACCAGCCGCCACCCGCCACCGCCACCCACCACCGCCACTCACCACCCGCCGCCACCACCCACCACCCCCCGCCACCCACCACCAGCCGCCACCCGCCACCACCCGCCACCCGCCACCACCCACCACCAGCCGCCACCCGCCACCACCCACCACCAGCCGCCACCCGCAACCAGCCACCGCCACCCACCACCGCCACTCACCACCCGCCGCCACCACCCACCACCAGCCGCCACCCGCCACCACCCACCACCAGCCGCCACCCGCCACCACCCACCACCAGCCGCCACCAGCCGCCACCCGCCACCAGCCACCGCCACCCACCACCGCCACTCACCACCCGCCGCCACCACCCACCAACAGCCGCCACCCGCCACCAGCCACCGCCACCCACCACCGCCACCCGCCGCCACCACCCACCACCACCACCCACCACCACCAGCCGCCGCCGCCACCACCACCCATCACCGCCGCCGCCACCACCACCCACCACCACCACCGCCGCCGCCACCACCCATCACCGCCGCCGCCGCCACCACCTACCACAGCCGCCGCCGACACCACCGCCACCACCCACCACAGCCGCCACCACCACCCACCACTACCACCACCACCCACCACCGCCGCCACCACCAGCCGCCACAAGCCGCCACCGCCCGCCACCAGCCGCCATCACCACCACCACCACCACCACCAGCCGCCATCACCGCCACCAGCCGCCACCAGCTGCCACCACCACCAGCCGCCACCACCACCACCACCAGCCGCCATCACCGCCACCAGCTGCCACCACCACCAGCCGCCATCACCGCCACCAGCTGCCACCACCACCAGCTGCCACCACCACCAGCCGCCACCACCACCTGCCACCAGCCGCCACCACCGCCCGCTATCAGCCGTCACCGCCCGTTGCCACAGTCGCCACCGCAAGCCGCCACCGCCAGCCGCCACCAGCCCCCCCCACCGCCGATCGTCACCACCCACCACAGCCGCCGCCGCCCGCCACCGCCCGCCACCGCCCGCCACAGCCGCCACCACCCACCACCCGCCGCCGCCACCCACCACCCGCCGCCACCACCCACCACCACCAGCCGCCGCCGCCGCCACCACCACCCACCACCACCGCCGCTACCACCCACCACCACCAGCCGCCGCCGCCACCACCACCCACCACCACCAGCCGCCGCCGCCACCACCACCCACCACCACCAGCCGCCACCACCCACCACCACCCACCACCACCGCCGCCACCACCACCCACCACCACCCACCACCACCGCCGCCAGCCGCCACCACTCATCACAGACGCCGCCACCCGCCACCGCCCGCCACCACCGCCAGACACAGCCGCCAGTGTCCGCCACCGCCGCCACTGTCCGCCACCGCCGCCACTATCCGCCACCGCCGTCACTGTCCGCCACCGCCGCCACTGTCCGCCACTGTCCGCCACCGCCACCACTGTCTGCCACCGCCACCACTGTCCGCCCGCCGCCACCACTGTCCGCCCGCCGCCTCCACTGTCCGCCCGCCGCCTCCACTGTCCGCCCGCCGCCTCCACTGTCCGCCCGCCGCCTCCACTGTCCGCCCGCCGCCGCCACTGTCCGCCCGCCGCCGCCACTGTCCGCCCGCCGCCGCCACTGTCCGCCCGCCGCCACTGTCCACCACCGCCGCCAAAGCCGCCACGGTCCGCCCGCCGCCACTATCTGCCACTGTCCGCCCGCCGCCACTGTCCGCCCGCCGCCACTATCCGCCACCGCCGCCACTGTCCTCCCGCCGCCACTGTCCGCCCGCCGCCGCCCTGTCCGCCCTCCGCCACTATCCGCCACCGCCGCCACTGTCCGCCCGCCGCCACTGTCCGCCCGCTGCCACTATCCGCCACCGCCGCCACTGTCCGCCCGCTGCCACTATCCGCCACCGCCACCACTGTCCGCCACCGCCACCACTGTCTGCCACCGCCACCACTGTCTGCCACCGCCACCACTGTCTGCCACCGCCACCACTGTCCGCCCGCCGCCACCACTGTCCGCCCGCCGCCACCACTGTCCGCCCGCCGCCACCACTGTCCGCCCGCCGCCTCCACTGTCCGCCCGCCGCCACCACTGTCCGCCCGCCGCCACAACTGTCCGCCCGCCGCCGCCACTGTCCGCCCGCCGCCGCCACTGTCCGCCCGCCGCCGCCACTGTCCGCCCGCCGCCGCCACTGTCCGCCCGCCGCCGCCACTGTCCGCCCGCCGCCACTGTCCACCACCGCCGCCAAAACCGCCACGGTCCGCCCGCCGCCACTATCCGCCACAGCCGCCACTGTCCGCCCGCCGCCAATGTCCGCCCGCCGCCACTGTCCGCCCGCCGCCACTATCCGCCACCGCCGCCACTGTCCGCCCGCCGCCGCCACTATCCGCCCGCCGCCGCCACTATCCGCCACCGCCACCACTGTCCGCCGTACAGCCTCCCCTCTCTCCGTTAGTAAATAATTATAATTGTTAGTAAATAATAAAAGAAATATAAATTATTAGATTTTTTTTACCCTTAAATTGGTTTTAATATTTAAATTGAAAATAATAATATAATATAAAATATAATAAAAATAATATAATATAAAATATAATTTAATTTCAAGAAATTTTACTTTAAACACAAAGATGTGAAAAGGGTTCAGATTATTGGCTCAAACCTTTCATAAGAGATTCATATTGGTATATGAATGGATTATGAATGACTCATGTTAGGAGTGTAAAGTTGCCACAACATCTCAAATTAGTGTTAGATACATATGTCTTGGTTATAAGTTTTGGAAACCTATTTAAGTCCACACACAATATCGTATCTGATACGATAAAACAAACGTTTCCAATACTTACAAATACTTTCCAGATATGTTGTGGCAACCTAAAATTGTTTGCTGGGTAGCAACATATATATAAAGAAGTGTTTAGTCTCGACTTAGGTTATTATAAGAAGAGACCTCAGAATGCGAATACCGTTCCACCCACCCTCCCAGGGGGAGTTCGGGGAGATATTTGCACCTCCCCCTAGGAGACATGGGATGAGAGGGGGAGCGATGAATGACATACGCACATTCCAAGCGCCTTATCTCAGATCTGGTGGAGGTTTCTTTGGGACCTTGGCTGGTATTGCTCGACGGGCCATACCATTTTTCATGAAAGCTGTAACACCTAGCGCCATCGATTTTGGGAAAAATGTCCTTGGTGATTTAAGCAGTGGTAAACGGGATGTAAAAAGTGCTCTGAGAACTCACGGTATTGATGCTCTTAAGAGTGTGGGAAAGAAATTGGTAATGGGAGGTAAAATTAAAAGACTCTCTAGGCGAAAAAATAAAAATAAAAAATGTAAACGAGGTCTTGGGTATAAAAATTATGTGTTTTTGCTAACATAAGCAGTCATACTTCAACTTTCGGAGGGGATCATGGGGGAGCCTAGCGGAGCTGGGGTGAAAATACCACTAGAATAATATAGCTCCAGTATTATTGACCAATTTCCTAGAAGTAACAGAATACGTAATGTGGAGAGTTCAATTGCCTCTACGCAGCAAATAGACATTCTACCTGTCAACCTCTACATTAATCAACATTTGCGGGATAATTACTTAGAATTCCGCATCCCTGGAACCCAGGGCGCCTTCTTAGATCTAGCTAATATTGTTATAGATTTTAAGGTATCTTTAACCAAAGATGACGATACCACAAAATTGGAAGAGGATGACCATGTGGAATTTGTGAATGGGTTGTCAAATACCATGTATAAAGGTGTTCAGGTGTTTTTAGGAGAGAAGGTAGTTGAAACAAATACTAATTTTAATTATTGGTCGTTTATTAAATTAATTACCTCCATGCCTCCATCCAAAATGTCTTCCTTGGGGAGAATTGGAGGCTTTCGTAGGGACTGGAGAGATGACGACGGTATAATCACTAATGAGTTTACAAATGCTTATTTTACTGGAGCAACCGCCAAGGATAAAAAATTTATGGGTGATTTAAAAAGTAAAGGTTTGTCGATGTGTTTCCCCATCCTATTGGATATATCATCCCTAGACCAATACATATTAGATAATATAGATATACGACTAAGATTGGAGCTCTCCCCCCATGCCTGGGTCCTAAATACAAGCGTGGACGATGGCTCTAAGTATCGCCTGCATATGGATTATGCTAAGTTATGGCTGACGCGGGTGTTCCCCTACCCAAGTGCTTACCTGGCCTTAAACAGCTCACTGTTAGCATCCTCTGACCCCATAACCTATACTTTCAATAGAACCATTTCTAAAACATATGTTCTAGCAGGGAATCAAACTAGTCTCTTAATTGATCAACCATGGGCGCAAGTAATTCCACATAAGATATACATGATAATCGTTCCAATGAATTATTTCGCCGGTCTTCACCAAGGTAATGGATTATATTTTGAAAATGCAAAGCTGAAAAGTATTGCTATGTATTTGAACAATAATGCAATTTACCGAATTGGTGGCGATTTCGATAACCATTATTCCCGCCTTTATTATGAAACTTTGAAGACATTAGGCTTAGAGCGTGATTCACTACTGGCCTATGACTCTTTTAATAAGGGAAGATCAATATTCACCTTTGACTTAACCACCATTCAAACAAAAGATTCCCTCCCTGTGGAGAAATCTGGCAACTTGCGTATGGAACTTGAATTTGGTGGCGGTGTTACATATAACAGGCTGGTTTTACTGTTTGGGGAAACGACCGGGGTACTATCCATCGACAGGCAGAGAACTGTTCTGTGTACCGTACGAGTGTAAAAAAACATAATGAATTGTTATGATATAAATATTAATTTAAAAAATAATCTAGGGGATCGAGCACTCTACCTAGGTTGTTATAATGCTGATGAGATAGAACATCTAAATATATCTTCAAGAAAACCTATTGTTTTCATAACTAATATTTTACCTTCACACAGCAGAATCACTATGGGACATTGGGTAGGAATTTATGTTGATAAAGTTAATCATCGGATGTTTTTTTTTTTATAGTTATGCAATATCGCCAGTTACTTACGGACGTCATTTTCAAGAATTTATTAAAACTAACAAAATAAGAAAGGTGTTTGGAATGCGCTACAGACTCCAGAGTGATTTTACTCTCGCCTGCGGGCTCTATTGCGTCATATTTGTCCATAGGGTGAGCCACTTGGGGTTGCCTTCAACAGTACATTACTTACATAATGTATTTTCCAGCGTTACTTTAAAATTAAACGATAAACGAGCCCTTGCTTATGCGAGACGATATTTTCCTATGAAACATCACTGTGTTAGGACATTTTGTAGAGGTATAGGAGTTGGTTCTTATAGGTGGTGTAGAGAATATTTTTGTTAGCTAGGCAACCTACCTAACAAGGGGGTAGCCTCCTATAAAAACCCCTCTCCCCCACCCATCCCCCTCAGAAGACTTTCTTCCTCCTACGAAATGGGAGGTGTCTCTCAAAAAAGACCTGCGGGGAAGATTGAAGTCCTTGAAGGACCTGGTTAGTATTACCCTATCTTTCTGCTAATAGATTTATTTTATGTTTATTTCCCTCAATAAAAAAGCTTGTATATCCTCTATTTCACCTCTTATGTTTTTCTCCAGTGCAGTTCTTGGGACCCGTCCACATTTGTAGAGTAGTAATTCTACGTGGGGGGTCTGCCCCAAACAAGATGCTGTTACGTAGTCTAATTGACGACGCCTGCTGTAGAGGACACAAGGCCGCTCCTGCAGGGGGAGAGGTATGTACTAGTTGTTCTTAGAGAAAAATATAATATTTTTCTAATAAAATATATAATATATAAATTAATAATATATATATAATATATAATATATAATATAATATATATATATATATAATATAATATATAATATATATATAATATAATATATAATATAATATATAATATATATATATATAATATAATATATAATATATAATATATATATATATATATAATATATAATAATATATAATATATAAAATATATAATTATATAAAAAACCTTTAATCACTATAAATTATTTCCCCCATCTCTTTCCAGAACACTTCCGATGAGAGAGAGGAGGAAACTCAGCCAAAAGGTGTCCACCCAACTCACCCCACCCCCCCAAGAGAGGGGGGGATGGGGCTCAAGACCTTCCCCCACTCTTCACTGATGAGGAATCGTCACAATTCTACTCAGACGAGGATGGGGGTGTGGGATAGGGAGGGGGGGGTGTGGGATAGGGAGGGGGGGGTAGAGCTGTAGTAAGTGAAATATGGCAAGAGCACTCTGTAAACTACAATTATTAACTAACATAATTACTTATACATTTGTGGTTTTTACCTAATAAAGCATTTAATAAATTATTTGATGTTTTTTTTAACCTTTGGGGGAGGGGGAGGATTTATAATTTAATACTCCTTAAATACTCCCATATAAGGGAGGGGCCATTCAGACTTGTTCGAATATATATATCCTTAATTAGTCCTATATATAATGACGTAGTGTTTAAACGGAGATACCCAGTGTAAGTGAAATATGGCGGGGCACACCGTAGACTACAATTTGAGGTGGGACTATCTGTCACCCCGCCTCTGATTCCTTTGTCTGATAAGTGGGCCTATCTGGCTCCCCGCCTCTGATTCCATTGTCTGATAAGTACCCCCCATTGTTTGTTAAGTGCGCCTATCTGGCACGAATCATACTACTCAGACCTTTTAAGGAGAGTAAATGAACGGTATGAAAATCTTAATGCTGCAGCCACCATCAAAGCATGGCATAATTTGCTCCTGTTTGGCAATATTTGCTTAGGCGTACCTGCAAGAGGAGGCAAGTCACTAGCCTCATCAGTCACTAGGGCAATAAATAATTTCCCCAGAGCTGACAACTTGATCCCCATCAATCCTCAACGCAAAAACCGTCGTGGCAGACCCAAGAGTTCCAATGACAATTTTAAACTTGGAACACAAGTGACCAAAAAAATTGGAGAGGGCAACACAGTAAGGGCAATTAGGTTACTTACCAGCGAAGACACAATCGCCCCTAGAAATACCGCTACCGCCAACTCGCTGAGAGAGAAGCACCCTCCTAGAGTGCCATGGGAACCCACTGCTCAGGACACAAATATCCCAGACATGGGACCTCTATTCCTCCAAGCGTCAGAGGTATACAAAGCCATCATGTCATTTCCGCCAGACTCGGCAGGGGGATACACTGGAGTAAGACCTCAGCACCTCAAGGAGATGGTAAACCCAGTTCTCGGAGAAGTTGCCGAGACACTATTGTCAGAGGTCACGAAGTTTGTCAACGACTGCCTCTCTGGGTTGATCCCAGATACAATTATACCCTTTTTCTTTGGAGCATCCCTCTGTGCCCTCAAGAAGAAAGATGGTGGAGTCAGACCCATTGCCGTGGGTAACACACTTCGGCGCCTTGTTGCTAGGGCAGCTGTCAGAAAAATTAGCATAGACGCTGCGACGATGCTTCGACCCCATCAACTAGGTTTTGGTGTCCCCCATGGCTGTGAAGCAGCAGCTCATGCAGCACGAGCCTATATAAAGCACCTTCTAGAAAATAAGGCATTAATTAAATTAGACTTTAAAAATGCCTTCAACCAGGTAAAAAGGGATGTGGTACTGGAAGCAGTTCGAACAAGCTTTCCTTCTCTACTCCCCTTCGTCTCAGCAGGGTACAGTAGGGAATCGACGCTGCTGTTTGGGGAACATGAAGTTGTTTCTGCAGAAGGTGTCCAGCAGGGAGACCCACTTTCCCCTTTTCTTTTTTGCATGGCTGTTAAAGAGGTCACAAGCAGGTTGACCAGCGAACTCAACATCTGGTTCCTGGACGATGGCACCCTGGCAGGGACACAGGAGTCCCTGCTAGAAGATCTACAGCTGGTGAAATCTAAGGGAGAGGAGTTAAGACTCACCCTAAGCCCATTAAAGTGTGAAATCATCTCATCTAACCAACCAACCATAGATGCAGTGCGAATCATATTGCCAGGAGCCCAAGTGATCGCTCCCACCGACAGTGTGCTGCTAGGGGCACCTCTGGGCTCGAGCGCCATTGAGGTAGTCCTCGAAGAAAAGCTGAACGACCTGAGGAGGATGGAGGGAAGAATAGGGGCTTTGGACGCCCACGATGCTCTGTACCTTCTCACTAGGTGCCTGGCTTTGCCCAGACTGACCTATTTCTTAAGGTGTGCTCTCTCCTTCGACAGCCCAAAATTAACAGAATATGACACACTCCTAAGGTCAATAACCGTGAAAGTGTTAAACCTCTCCCTGCAAGATGACCAATGGGACCAAGCAACGCTCCAAGTTAGACTCGGGGGGATAGGTATTCGCAAGGCGACACAGTTAGCATTGCCGGCATTCTTATCCTCGACCAGTGCAACAGGTGAATTAGTTAAGGAAATACTACCGGAACACCTAAGAGACTTCATTGGGATTCATGATCCCAAATTCGCGGAAGGAGCCGGTCAGTGGGACACTCTTGTCAACTCTCATCCTCGACCGACTTTTCCAAATGACTGCAAACAGTCCAAATGGGATAGCCCCATAGTGGAGAACATCGCCACATCATTGCTGGAGGCAGCTTCCAGGAAGGACAAAGCGCGTCTTCTAGCTGTGCAAGCGCCCCATGCCGGAAACTTCCTGTTGGCAGTCCCTAATTCCGCCTTGGGCACCAGCCTGGACCATCGGACCAAAGTATTGGTGTTGCTCTGCGCCTTGCCGCCCCTATCTAAACCGAGCACCGGTGTATTTGCGGCTATGCACGGGCAGACCAATACGGCAGCCATGGTCTCATCTGTCGTAAGACACAGGGAAAGATTGCCAGACATGAAGCAGTCAATGACATCATCAAGAGAAGTTTGGCTTCAGCTGGGTGCCCAGCACAAAGGGAACCTCAGTTGTGCAGGCCTGACAACAGCCAAAAACGCCCAGATGGAGTCACCCTGCAGCCGTGGAGGGAAGGTAAACAGGTCGTGTGGGACTACACGTGTGCATCCACATTGGCTGATACCTATCTACCTTACAGCGCAGCTGAGGGAGGCGGGGCGGCCACCTTCAGGGAGACCCAGAAAACTAACAAGTACAGGGACCTAGAACGCTGTTACAGGTTCGTGCCAATAGGCTCTGAGACTCTGGGCGCCTGGGGTAAATGTGCACTTAAGTTCCTGAAGGAGCTGGGCGAGGAACTCATTGGGAAGACTAGAGACCCAAGAGCGGCCAGTTTTATGTTCCAGCGTCTCAGTGTCGCTGTTCAGAGGGGAAATGCGTGCTGTATCTTGGGTACGCACCCGACCCCCGAGGAACTGGACGAGGTCTTCGAACACTGATTGGTATATTGTTATATTGTTATATAAGTGTATGTTTTCTGTAAACTGTAGCATTGCAATAAAATCAAATAAAAAAAAAATAATAGGGGTGGTAGGAGAGGAAAAGATTAAAGTATTCAGTGAGAATCCACAAGGTCTTCTCTGAACACTATTTATTTTCTTCTTCGAGGATGTGGGTCCCTTTAATTAAACCAGTGGTGGTACCCCTGGTTATATATATATATATATATATATATATATATATATATATATATATATATATATATATATATATATATATATATATATATATATATATATATTGTGACGATAATCTCCTTCAAGAGATTTAGCCTGCTCTTCCCTCCACAATTACGTCGTTGAAATTATATAAAACTACTATGGAAGAAATGTCCAACAACGACAACAACATCTCCAAGGTTTGCCAGAGCGCAAAACGTATGCAGCCAGGGACACCTGTTCAGACTCAAACCGCCAAACTACCTGTTGATCGCTACCGGCTCCGCTGATTGGTCGCCGGCCGGGCTGCAACTGCACTCGCCCCCCCCCCCATACTACTTGATGTCTGGGGTCGCCACGACCTCAGACCTCAGAATATTCAGTGCTTTCGCAGTTACCACTCCTCCCGGCTAGACGTTAGCGTATACTGAGAGAGGTGGTAGCTTAAAGCCAATATTCCAGCACCTTACCTTTATTTTTGTATTGCACTTCTTGTTATTTTGTCTTAACGTAACTTTTCATTGTGTCATTTAATTATTCTTATTATTTTGATTGATTGATTTTATTATAAGAATTTGTTTGTCCATTTGTTCATGTTTTGATTTATTTAACGTAATTAAAATTTCATTGTTAAAGTTTACTTGTGTTTTGTGTGTCTTCTCCTTACCTTACCACAGACGAAGTTCCAGTTTTTTCTATTTTTTTTTATAACTATGTGACGAGGCCATACCCCTAGCCTTAAACAGCCGAACACCAACGCGTTACCGTCACAAGTTATATGGGGGCCTGTCCGGGAGCTTCACTCAGGTACTGGTGTCAAGTGGTAATTTATGGTAAGCGTATTTAACTTTGTTAACGTAGCTTTACTATTTTTCATATTCAATTTCATTTTTTATAAGGTGCGGTGTATTGTGCATTACGAGAGTAACATATAGTGAAGGTGAGACAACTTTGGATTACGTGGTGACTGTAGGCCGCAGTCATAATCTTAATTGGTCATCTCTCCCTCCGTGTTATTACTCGTGTTTACCATCTTTGTCCCTTGAATATTTCTCATTTTTGACAGATCATCCTATTGGTACCCTGGTACTGTGGTCTGCCCCGGGTCAAGAGTACCCAATCTTCTGCAATCTGACTGTAGGAGGACAAAGAGGGCCATAGTTCCTCTAGCTCGAACTTTAGTTGCTGAATTGGGACCTCAGCAGCAGTTCTCGTCACCAGTTGACACCTCGCACCCCTACACGTCAGTCAGAGATGATGATACATACAACGGTAGGGAATTAGCTTACTTTTCAGAGCACAAAAGTTCGCTAATTCTGTAAGTATCATATTAAATTCAGTAGGAAAAACTTGTTTATGTCCTATAGAGACTTGGCAAGGTATGCCTACATCCTTGGACTACCAATTTTACTTTTGAGACAATTTACTGTTTCATTTGTTTTCGAAACTCTGTTTCATTTGTTAGTAGGATTTTCTTGCCCTTATCCTCTTACATGAGAACCGGGTACAAGATTTCCTGTGCCCTTGATTTAATTTAATCATTTAACATTTTTTACTTAACTTTAATTGTTAAAGATCCCACAGGATAGGTACCAGTTGCCACGTTGTCCTGTTTCTGACATTCACTATTGAATATTCGTGTACCTTTATTTGCTAATTTCACCATGTTTCGTCTCCAAGCTTTCCGTACAAATCCAGCAGGTGAAATAGGGACTTTAAGTCGTGCCAAGAAGACTGAATTACAAACTCTTGCACATGAGTATCAACTAGAAGTTCCCTACCAAGCCAACAAAAATGACCTACACAACCTGTTGCTGGATTACTATTTAGAGCAAGGTAAGATAGACTCTGAAACTCATGAAACCTACTATATTGCAGATAAATCTGATTTGGCAACGCTGAAACTCAAACTAGAGCTGGCCAAGATTGAGCGTGAGCAGCAAAGGGAAGCAGCTGCCATACGAAGAGAAGAACAAGAACGTGAGATTGCCTTACTCCAGGAGCGGGAACGCGTACGGCTTGAAACCAAACAACGCGAGTTGGAAATGCAACGTGAACATGACAAGCAACAAGCGACTCTGGCTCTTGAGTGTCGTCAACGAGAATACACGTTGGAAACTTCACACCTCGCTCAACGCCAACAAGCTACTGCCAATCTTCCCGTCAGTTTTAATATATCACATGCAAGTAAGTTAATGCCATCCTTTGTAGAAGCAAAAGTTGATGTGTTCTTCACCACCTTTGAAACCCTTGCTAATCAACTCAGTTGGCCTGTCGACCAATGGGCCACACTTCTCAGAGTCCATCTTACAGGTAGAGCTGCAGTCACACTCAGTACTTTGGCGTCTGAGAATGACTACCACACTCTGAAACAAGCAGTGTTGGACGCCTACCTACTTTCCACCGAAAGTTATAGAAGGAAATTCCGTGACCACCTGAAGGCAAGTACCACTACCTTCCTTGAGTTTGCTAACACGAAACGGAGGTATTTCATGAAATGGCTGGAAGCAGCACATGTCTCTACTTTTACAGAACTCGTCAACCTGATGCTTGTTGAAGAATTCTTGAGGCGTGTGCCGCCTCCTGTCCGCCTCTACTTAGCAGATAAAGAAGAAACCGACTACCTAAAGTGTGCTAAGTCGGCTGACACTTACAGCCTCATCCACCGGCTGACACCCGAACCATCCTCCAGTAAGAAGTCGTGGTACAGTTACGAGAAGGTGAGCCCCGATCAAGCTGGTTCACAACTGTACTGCAAGTATTGTAGACTCTATGGACATACCATAGACAAGTGTGGTAAGTCTCAATACAAGGGAATCACTGACCAACAAAGACCCAAACCCACTCCTCCTAAGTCCGGTAAGCCTGTGATGAATGTTGGTGTTGAGGTTAATGATCTTTCTCTTTTCAGTAACCACCTGTATACTGGAACTGTCTCTGCCAACGGTTCAAATCCGGAGGGACGTTTCAAATTGAAGATCTTGAGGGACACAGCGGCTCTACAATCGATCATCTTGAAGTCGGCTGTGCCCAACATCACCTACACCGGAGAAACTGTCTTCATCACTGACCTCACTGCTACCACTCCATACCCTCTCGCCAGAGTCCACCTGGATTGTCCCTACGTGAACGGGGAAGTCCAAGTCGCCGTCAGGGAAAAGCCTTTTCCCATGCCTGGAGTGCAACTTCTCCTAGGCAACGACTTGGCAGAAGACCTGCAACCGACCAACCTCATCGTCATGGACAAACCCCAGGTGTGTAACTCTGTGCCAATAAACCCTATTCTAGAGTATGTTCCAGCAGAGGTTCAAAACAGTGATGAAGTTTCTCCTCCGGTTCTCGTGACCACCCGTGCACAAGCCGCACGTCCACAGCCAGCTGACTCTACTGCTACCGCTGTCCCTCAAGACCCTCAGAAACTCCCCCCGCATCTGACCAAGTTGGAGTTCCGTAAGTTGCAGAGGGAAGATCTTACTTTAACACCATTGTTTTTCCAGGCTGAGACTCAACCCGACAGTATTCCTGGGTTCTTCCTAGAGAACGACTTGCTCTACCGCAGATATAGACCCAGTAAACTGAAGGAGGAGGACGATTGGGCCAACATCGAACAACTTGTGATTCCTACCAGCCTGCGGCCCACTATTCTACACCTGGCCCACGGAGCATTCTCCCACTACGGCTTCAACAAGACTTACCATGGGATTCGGCAAGACTACTACTGGCCAGGTATGGTAAATAACGTCAAACAGTACGTAAAACAGTGTCATACATGTCAGATGGCAGGCAAACCGAACATCTCCATTCCCAGAGCGCCACTGATTCCCATACAGGTGCCTGCGGAACCTTTCCACAGACTCATAATAGACTGTGTTGGTCCTTTACCTCGGACCAGTTCAGGTAACGCCTAAATCCTAACCATCCTGTGTCCTACCACCAGATTTCCCATAGCAGTTCCAGTGAAGAACATCACAGCTGCTACGGTTATAAAACATCTATTGAAGATCTTCACTCAATACGGATTTCCCAGGGAGATTCAAAGCGACTGTGGTACCAACTTCACCAGTGATCTCTTCAAAAGGACACTGGAGGAGTTCAACATCAAACAGGTATTGTCCAGCCCCTATCATCCTGCTTCACAGGGTTCTCTTGAACGTAGTCATCAGACCATCAAAGCACTCTTGAAAAAGTTTTGTAGTGAAACCTCGAAGGATTGGGATAAGCAGATTGACCTTATAATGTGTATTTTCAGAAGTCTCCCCAATGAGTCCCTAGGAGTATCTCCTTATGAGATGCTCTACGGCCGTAAGTGCCGTACTCCCCTTAAGGCTTTCAAAGACTCTCTCCGAGATGCCACCTTCAGTGAGCATCAGAATGTGCCCCAGTTTCTTCAAAACCTTCAACACATTCTAGAGAGAGTCCACCGCTTTGCCCATGATAATCTATTGAAAGCCCAGGAGAAGATGAAAACTCATTACAACCAGACCAGCAAAGTACGAAAATTCAAGCCGGGAGACTTCGTCCTTGCCTATTTCCCTATCCCAGGTTCACCTTTACAAAACAGGTTTTCAGGACCCTACTGCGTCAAAGAGTGCAGGAATAATAACAACTACGTAATAGAGACTCCAGATAGGCGGCGGAAGACCCAGCTGTGCCACGTCAACCTCCTGAAGCAATATAATGGTACTCCTCCCACTGTCCTGACTAATTGTTCTACCTTCACAGAACCCTACATCCACAGTGAGACCTTCCCAGCTTCTCCTCCCGAAAGCACTGACAAGGAGTCAGCGCTTTCTAATTCCGAAATCCTTAATGATCTTCCCAAATGCTTTCAGGATAATAATCGTGCTTCTTTGCCCTCTTCTAATTCCACTCTCACCTCGTCAGATAAGCCCTTCATCCTCCATGTCGACGCCAATGGTACCGACGTTGGTGGTGTCGTGATGCAGCAACGAGGCGAGAAGAATACACCTGTCAGCGACTACTGCTACAAGGAACTACGGAACAATTGGCAAGGAGCTACTCTTCCTCATCCTGAAGCTTCAGCACTTCACTCCACACCTGAAAAGTGCTCGGTCCACCATCAATACGGACCACACCACCCTACACCTCCTGCAGCACGCCCACTTCTCATCTCAACGTCTTCTACTATGGGCTTGCTAACTGCAGAAATTCAACCTGGAGACACGCTATAACAAGAGTCTGACAACATCTTAGCCCATGATCTCTCCAGAGTTCATGAAGTAGAAGCGACTCCATCCATTACTCCACCACATAACGACGTACTTCTTCCAGAACCGCAGGCTTCGGGGGAGAGTTGTGACGATAATCTCCTTCAAGAGATTGAGCCTGCTCTTCCCTCCACAATTACGTCGTTGAAATTATATAAAACTACTATGGAAGAAATGTCCAACAACGACAACAACATCTCCAAGGTTTGCCAGAGCGCAAAACGTATGCAGCCAGGGACACCTGTTCAGACTCAAACCGCCAAACTACCTGTTGATCGCTACCGGCTCCGCTGATTGGTCGCCGGCCGGGCTGCAACTGCACTCGCCCCCCCCCCCATACTACTTGATGTCTGGGGTCGCCACGACCTCAGACCTCAGAATATTCAGTGCTTTCGCAGTTACCACTCCTCCCGGCTAGACGTTAGCGTATACTGAGAGAGGTGGTAGCTTAAAGCCAATATTCCAGCACCTTACCTTTATTTTTGTATTGCACTTCTTGTTATTTTGTCTTAACGTAACTTTTCATTGTGTCATTTAATTATTCTTATTATTTTGATTGATTGATTTTATTATAAGAATTTGTTTGTCCATTTTTTCATGTTTTGATTTATTTAACGTAATTAAAATTTCATTGTTAAAGTTTACTTGTGTTTTGTGTGTCTTCTCCTTACCTTACCACAGACGAAGTTCCAGTTTTTTCTATTTTTTTTTATAACTATGTGACGAGGCCATACCCCTAGCCTTAAACAGCCGAACACCAACGCGTTACCGTCACAATATATATGTGTGTGTGTGTGTGTGTGTGTGTGTGTAAATGTGTATGTGTGAGTATATGTAGGTATATATGTGTATATAAGAACAACTCGATAAATAATAATAATAAAATAAAGAGCCTTAAACAGAACAACATGTGTGGAAGCATCGGAGTGTGTATATAGGAATGCTACACAGTATTCATCTATAGACATCATATATGGTGAAACACATGTGAAGAACCTCTCACACACTCACAGCTCCCTGACAAGAGGGAGCCAGCTTAGCTTAGCTGCCAATACCCACACATCGTGTCAGCAAGGCGGACAGCCCGCCTGCTTTCATACCTCTCGCTGTATTTCCCACTTCTGTACTTCCCTTCACCTATGCCTCACCTTCCTCTTTACTTAAAAAAAAAATCATTATGGCCAATCCTCCCTTTCCCACACTCTGTGAGTCGTTGGCCAAGCTGTCATGCCATCCTGACCATTATGGCCAGTCCTCCCTCCCCCACACTTCCGATGTTGTTGTTCAAGTTATCATCCCGTCCAGACCAGTAGCGTAGGTTGAGACTAGAACAATCCGTGGCACCTGAGCAGGTGAGCTCATTAAGCCCCCCTGCTCAGGTGAGCACAGGTGCATATTCACAATAGGGTCTGGGGGGGATTCCCCGGATGTTCTGACGTGTGTCAGTGCATGGCGTCTGGGTGCGCGGGGCCTTTGACCGAGGGTTATGTTGGGGTAAGGGGGAGGAAGCTATGTGGTTGGTATGCGGTCATGTTGGGAGAAGGAAGAGGAGAAGATGAATATGTATGAGTATGTGCTGTACAGTTATTCCTGTGTGTGTAGATAGATGGGAGTATGTTGAGTGAAGAAGAGCATAGTCTTAAAATGTGTATAAGAGTATGTAGGTTATGTTGTGGAGGAAGAGGGGAGCCCCCATACCTGATAGAGATCAGGTTTCTAAGATGTGAGGGATAAGAATGGGAAAGTGAGGGAACAGGTGGGTTTGTGTGACAGTAAATGTAAACAAAGGAGCGTTAAACTTTTCTCAGCCAATGCAGCTGTGTTGGCGGTGATCAATGACGTCTATTAGTTCCCCCTACATGGGCAGGAAGTGTTGAGGGGAGTGTGAGAATCCAGGGACTTAAGATGGGAGGGGAGAAGGAGGGGAAAGGGAGGTAACAGCTGGCAGTGGGTTTGTGTGTGAAAGTGGAATCATTATTTTTTCTTAAAGAATGACAGTTTTATGTACCCTCCCTGCTTCCAGAGCGCTAAGGATATATGGGCCATGCCTACCACATAGCTATGAGGAGAGACACCACATGACCACATGGGATTACCTCTTTAAAGATTGAGGCCTAACTGTTGCGAATGTCATCATCTGCCTCTACCATAGTCAGTCATGCCCACCCCTCCCCCCTCCATCCATATAGCAGGACATACCACATACCAACACCACCACCACACTGCTGGGAGTAACAGCAATACGCCCTACCATACTCTCTCCTGACACAGCTCACACCGGCACATAGCATTGAGTGTGTCATTGTTCTTTCTCAAAGGTGAGCCAGGACCTCAACAGACAAATTCCAAATGGAGGCCTGGGCGGGAGAGAGAGCTTTTGTGGGCGACTCCCCTCTGGGAAGACTAACACATAACTGGCTAAATGAGCCAGCACCGCAAGCACCTATCCTACGCTCCAACAAGTCACCCCACCCCCCAGCCCCTCCTCCCCCTTTCCATCAACCAAACCCCCCCCCCCTCCCATACATCGATTTTCTGTGCAAAGCCTTTAGTATTATGTGTAACCTTGTATCATAACGTGAGCAACATGGTAACATTAACGTAACATGACCATCATGGTGACATTGTTCTTTGACCAAATATCATTAACGTGACCAACATGTTAACATCGTTCTTTGCCCAAATATCATTTTAAGAGTAACGAGCAACTTTCTGTCCGATGTCTGAATAACAATATTGAAATGTGTACCGTGTTTAGCCCTTACATTCCAAACACAATAAAAATATTAGCACAAGCTTGTTTAGTTCTTGTATCACCTAACGTAAAGTAGCGTTTATTCAAAAACTGGTAGACATAACTTATTGTAGCTTCATATTCATCGTGGTAAAACATACACAGCGCGGTCAGTCCTCACTATACCTCAAACGCGCCATTCATTCTCTCTCCCTTAAGTGAGCAATGATCCCCACATACAAATTCCAAGAAAAGTAAACATATATAAGACTAATGTGGAAAAACATAGTCTTGATACTATTATTAAATTGACTTGTTCATTATCCCGAGTTCAAGGCTGTCTCTAAGACCTACATTATCCAAATGTAAACAGCAATCGATGAGAATAAGACCGGATGAGACGTTAGTGAAATAGTTGAAAATGTATGGAAGTCTAGACAATCTCCTATAGCCCTTACATTCCAAACACAATAAAAATATTAGCACAAGCTTGTTTAGTTCTTGTATCTTCTAATGTGTTGTTTATTCAATAGTTAGTTTAGTTAGTTAGTTTAGTTCATTTATTATGCACCCCATACCCATCTTGTGGGCGGTAGTGGAAAGGGTTACAGAGGCACATAATGGGCTCAGGGAATGAACCCCACAATTCATTTAGCTAAGCAAGTTACAATCTTGATGAGCTAGTTACAAAATTCAATATAAGTCGTCACATCAACAATGGGTTCGAGATCGACCTCAAGTACAGGTTCTAAATTAAACAACTGACATTTGTGGAGATCTAGTGTCAAAAATTATATGTTTGTCCTGCACACCGCCCCCCATCCAGTGGGCAGCGGTGGATAGGTTACAATCACTCAGTTACTACCTACAGTTCGCAAACTGGGGATATTTGGCTAAAATTTCTGGTAGCAGATCATTTTGAATGAAATATTTACACATCGCTGGAACATTGCTTATAGAATTGTCTCTAAATTCACGTATCTTTTCGCACTCCATCACATAGTGACGGAGGGTGTGCGAATAATTTTGTTGACACAGTTTACATTTGGTCAGGTCTACATCAGCAGATAATGAGAATTCCCAGAGATACTTGTAACCGAGTCTAAGCCGAGCAGTAGTAACATCTAGAAGTCTGCTGATTTTATTGGATGATCCATAGATGTGTGGCTCTTCTTGCATGATAATATGATGATAGATGGAAGGTTTATTCAATAACTGGTAGAAATAACATAATGTAGCTTCATATTTATCATGGTAAAATAAACAAACATACATACACAGTGCGGTCAGTCCTCGCTTTACCTCAAACACGTCATTCATTCTCTCTCTCTGCCTTAAGTGAGCAATGTTCCCCACATACAAACTCCAAGCAAATTAAACATATATAAAACTAATGTGTAAAAAACATAGTCGTCAATACAACGTAATGCGGGAAAATAAACTTTCTGCTGCTGTCCAAATTAACAGCATTTGAAAATTTATGCAAGTCTAGAAAATCTCCTATAGCCCTTACATTCTAAACACAAATAAAATATTAGCACGTGGTTGTATCGCGTTATATCATCATAACGTGGAAAACTTTGAAAAAGTTTTTTGAAAAAATGACATCAACTTGGTTTATGCCATTAGGACTGTATTGCACTGTGCACAACAGTTGACTCGTAATATCATAGCAAGATAATGTCGCATTATGTTCAACACTTATACTGAAGGAGTAAGCGAGGCACTTAGTAACGTAATGTGGAAATCAACTTTCTGTCCGATGTCCGAATATCATTATTGAAATGTGAACCACGTTTAGCCAAACACAATATCTCCATTACATCTCTTACTATATAAATATTACTGTCTACAGTTTTAGCCCCTGTAACATTTGTAACATAACATAACACGGAAATCATCAACTTTCTGCAGTCCAAAATATCATTTTAAAATGAAAAGTGAGACTTAGTCCATCTCCATTTCATCTCTTACCATATAAATATTGGTGTCTACCAGTTTTACCCTCTGTAACACATTGTAACGTAATGTGAAAATAAACTTTCTACAGACCAAATAACGTTTTGAAATGAAAAGTGAGACTTAGTCCATCTTCATTACATCTCTTACCATATAAATATTGGTGTCTGCCAGTTTTAGCCCTCTGTAACACAATGTAACGTAACGTGGAAATCAATATTTTTTCCGCAGTCCAAAATAACATTTTGAATAACATGGCACCCAGATGCCATGCGCTGACATGCGTCAAAACATCCGGGGAATCCCCCCCCCCCAGACTCTATTGTGACTATGCACCTGTGCTCACCTGAGCAGCGGGGCTTAATGAGCTCACCTGCTCAGGTACCGCAGACGGTTCTAGTCTCAACCTATGCTACTCAGATCATTATGGCCAGTCCTCCCCTATACTCCCAGTGCTGTTGGTCAAGTTCTCAATCTGTCCAGACCAATATGTCAGTCCTACCTCCACCACACTTACGCTCAGACCAGTTCACATGTCATCCAGACTACTATGGCCAGTCCTACCTATACCACATTCACCCTCGGTCAAGTTCTCATGCCGTCCATACCATTATGGGCAGTCCTCCCTCCCGCACACTAACCCTTGATCAAGCTCTCATTCCGTCCAGACCATTATGGCCGTTCCTCCCTCCCCCACACTCACCTCCATCTTCATTTCCGAACTATTAGTTACTAAATTGGCAGTTGGGCTGGGTAATTCGAATCATTACAGAATCTGAACGGAATATATAAGTTTGTTTAAAATATAATATGTTTGATATTATCTCCACACCTTAAGTCACCATCGAGGCTAAAGAAAGTAGTTCAGTTACACATTCATCGTGATGACGTGAAGCTGGTTGACGTGACATGGAGCTGAGTGACATCACACATGTCATGTCAGCCCAGTATTAACATTATTATAATACATTGTTTAATAAGAAAAGAATTATTCTCATAATTACTCAATTTAAGCAGTTATAATTTGTGGTTAGTCTTATAAGCTAACCAGAAAACTATACCTCTTAGCTGTATATTATTAAAAATATTTATTAGGTAGTTATATATATATATATAATAAGTGGGTTATATTTCTCACAGACTATCTATATATATATATATATTTATCCAACTATCTACCCATCAATCTATCCATTTTTAAAGCTATCTACCCTACTGTACATACATCTATCTGTGCATTTAACTGAACATTTTACTGTCCATCTATCTAAAAAACATTCGATTAAATTATCTATCCATTAATCCATAACTCTAACTATTTATCTCTCTCTGGTATCAATCTGTCCATCCATCTGTCCATACATCTATCCATCTACCCATCCATCTATTTATCCATTAATTCAACCATCTATATTTATCAATCCAATTATCCATTCATTTATCAGAACATCTGTCTATATATCTGCCTGACCATCTATGTATCCATCAATACACATATGGTTGTAAATGGATTAAGTATCCATCCATGCATAATCCATCCACCAACTATTATTCTATCTATATATCTATCCGCTATCCCTCCATGTATCTATCCATCTATCTATCCGTCCATGTATCCATCAGACTATCCATGCATCTATCCACCAGTCTATCCATGCATCTACTCATCTTTCAATCATATATCTATCCATCCATATATACATGAATCTATCTATCTATCGACCCGTCTTTTTATTCACCTATCCATCTATCTATTTATCCAGCTATCTACCCGTCTTCATATATGTCTTCTATTCATATATGTATTTATGTAGCCAGCCATATATCCATCCAAAAATCTACTCCTCCATCCATCAATCCATCATACTCATCTGTTTATCTATATCTCAATCTGTCTATCTGTCCATAAATATATCCGTCAATCTATCTATCTATGCATACGTCTATCTGCGCTCTGTCAATCTCCCTTTCTGTCTTTCGGTCTCTTTCTCTCTCTCTTTCTCTGTCTATCAGCCTCTATTTATTCCTTCTGTCTCTGTCTCTGCCTGTTACTGACTGCATGTCTCTGTCTTTGTATTTCTCGGTCTCTGTCTGTAGCTCTCTCATAACAAATATAATTGTCTAATGTGTGGGTGATCGCCAGCGAGAAAAGTCGTGTGTGTTTGACATACTAAACAAATAAGTTACCCCTTACTCTGATAAATAGCTGTGGCTTGAGAAACCTTTAATTAAAGCTGTGGAAGAATCGTCTGTTTTATGTGAGTACGGCCAAATTATTGACAGCAGGTAATTTCTGTTAATTTTTCCGAGATCAGTGTATAATGGTACATATTACTGTAAAAGAAAATATTGTTCTGAACGTTTGTTTTGAAATTATCTGTGCAGAAGGCGAGCCTCGCCAAAAACCTGTGTTGGGGTCTGAATGAGACTCTGGCATGCTGTTACCTCTTGAATTCTAACGACCCCAACTATCCATTGTCCATCCTATACACCAGACCATTCCCTTTGGGATTTTGGATGAGTTTAGCCCTAACCGTGTGGACTCCAACGTCGAACAGTAAAACAGCCAGACAGACACACTGATATTCTCACCCACACTTTGGAGTATGTACCATAATACATGTAATGTGTTGCGTTACAATAAGATTCTTATTTTGAGTTTATATTTTTTTGGTGAAAATGTTGCCAATAAATATTAAACATTTATTGGTTCCTATTCTAGGGAATTTTGACTGCATTTGTGCAGTATACTGTACAGGAGGAGTACCCTGCGTTGCCTGGGACTGTCTGTCTGTCTCCAATCTGTCCCTATATCTATCCTTCCATATATCTCTCTATTTATCTATCCATCCACGTATCTCTCATTTTATCTAGTCATTGACCTATATACCTATTAATCTATACTTCTATCTATCCATCTTTCATACGTCTAGTCTTCTCTCCATCCCTCTATCCATCCATCTATTCCCCCAGCAATCAATGCATTCATCAGTCTGTCCAGCTATCTAACAAACTATCTATTCATTCATCTATTTAAGAATCTATCTATTCATCTATCTCTAATCTACCCATCTAGCAATCCATATATCCACCTATCTATATTTCTCTCTGTCCACCTGTACGTTTACTCATTTGTCCATACATCAACTCTTCTGTCTATTTGTCAGTACTTTTGTCTATCCGTCTTTCCCTTTATCCATCCATCTATCCATCTATTGACCTTTTGCAGGAATGTACAAGAATGTAAGAGCTCTTGTATATGTAAATATATAAGTAAAATAATAAGATAAAATTGAAAAATATCTATCCATCCATCTACACATCCATGCATCTAAACATCTTCTATCTATTCACTCTTCTGTCCTTTCATCTGCCCTTTCTCTGTCCATTTATCTTTATTCATCTATCCTTCCAGTTTTCTATCCATCCATCTTTGCAGTTACTTATCCATCCATTTGTGAAGCCATCTATCCATAAATCTATCCATCTAGCTTTCTATCCATCTAGCTAACTATCCATCTAGCTTTCCATCCGTCTATCTGTCCATCTCTCCATCTTGCTTTCTTTTCATCTATCTATCTCAAGCACCTAATCATCATTATATCTAATAATTCATCAAACTATCTTTCGATTTGTCTGTCCATCTATCTATTCCTCTATCCATTCTTTTACCTAAACATCCATCTAACCATCAATCTACTTATCTGTCTATCCATCTTTCTAGCCATCAATTCATCCATTTATCTACTGTCTGTCTCTGTCTCTGGTTGTCTTTGTCTCTGACTCTCTGTATCTGTCTGTCTCTAATGAAAAATATAATTGTCTATGTGTTGGGTGTCAACAGTGAGAGAATGTTACGACCCTGGGTCTAGTATTGCACTGTGGCAGATGGATCAGTGTCGTATGGCATTTGTTTACATACAGATGATGTAGGGACTCTTCACTTATGTATGTAATTTAGTGTGATTGGTCCTGAATGTGTAGGATTATACGTTGGATTAGTGTTATTTAAATTTTAGACTTTTCAGATACGTATTGTTAAAGAAGGAATGTTAATTGTTTGGTAGGTTTATTCACAGGTTTGTTCCTTAAATTCCAAATGGCGGGCGATTGCATCCTTGCCAGATGTAAGAGCATTTTGATGCTCCTACATCTAGAGACTTCCACTGAAGCCGAAGCAATGGTTTCTCACAATCCCCCCCATGCACTCTGGCTCTGTCCTTTTGGAATGTTCTATCTCTGACGCTCCTCCTCCAATACACAAAGAGTGTTGGCCTGGGAACACCCAGCATATAGGTTCGAACCCTCGTCACATGATACATCACGAGAGTGTTATTACTCTCTGTGTATTGTAGGAGGAGCGTCAGAGGTAGAACATTCCAAAATGACAGAGCCAGAGTGCATGGGGGGGATTGTGTACAACCCAGGTTCGGCTCCAGTGGATGGCTCAGGAGTCCTAGTGGATGCAGCAGTACTCCAGGTTGCAATGTTTTTGCCCATGTCGTGGCCTAGTCACCTGGAGCGTGTGGTTGAGAACACCCAGTGCATAGGTCCGAACCCCCCATCACGCCTCTTATGGATTATCTATTTATTCATCCGCCTATTCGTCTATCCATCCATCCCATTATCTACTGTCTGTCTCATTCACTTCCTCTTTCTTTGTCTCTGCTTCTCTCTGTCTGTCTATATCTCTCTGGCTGTGTTTCTGTTTCTGAGTTTCTGTGTGTCTCTGTCTCTCTTTTTCTGGCTGTCTGTCTGTCTCTCTCTCTCTCTCTATTTGTCTTATAAAAAATGCAATAGTCTAATGTGTGTGGGGGAGGGGGGTCGGCAGAGAGCGGCTGAGTGGTGTGAAGTACTAAGTCAAGAATAGTTACACTTACTCTGGTATAAAGTAGTTGCTTGAGAAACTTTTGACACTGTGGGAGATTTGTCTGTTTGATGATAGTACGGGCAAATTATTCACAGCAGAAATATTATATTAATTTTCCCAAAATCAGTGAATAATGGTGCAGATTACTATAACACAATTTTTATTTGAAAAGTTTTGCCTCTAACTTTAAACAGACAAATAGTCATTCTCTCCTGTTGGTATAATTATATAATATAAATATTGCATTTTGTCACATGAAAAGTGTGGTGTGTTGTGTGACATGAGTGTTATATAATGTTTGGATGCATAAGTGTGACTCTCACCCTCATTATCTGTAGCGTTGATGTTTGCTCCGGCGTCGAGGAGGACCTTCACAGTGTTGTTGTGATCACCTCTGGCGGACCAGTGAAGGGCTGTCCTGCCTGTCAACAGATACCACAATTGTTATTATGCATAAACCATCACAATTATTATTATTATTATTATTAACTAGCTGTACCCGGTCACGCATTGCTGTGGATCTGAAACACATGTGCGTTTCTAAGCCACAGCAACCTTCCCTGTATCCCAGTCCTCACCAACTTTCCACCCTTTCCTGTCACCTCGTCCTCCCAAACATTGCTCACTCCCCTGTCACCCTCATCCTCCCAACTATTCCCCACTCCCCACCATTCTTCCACCCCCACCCGACGTCCCTTTGTCCTCCCCACCATCCCACACTCCTTCGTCCTCCCCACCATCTCACACTCCCTTGTACCTTCATCTTGCCTTCAATTCCCCCCCTTCCCCGTCCCCTTGTCCTCCCCACCATCGCCCACTTCCTTGTCCCCTCGTCCTCCCCACCATCCCCTGTCCATTTGTCCTCCCAACCATTCTCCATTCCCCTGTCCCCTCGTCCCCACCATCCCCAACTTCTCTCTCCCCTCGTCCTCCCCACCATTACCTCGTTATCCCCATTATCATTACCCCCATTATCACTGCCCCTCGTCTTTCCCACTATCCCCCACTCTAGTTCCCTCGTCGTCCCCACCATTCCCCACTCCCTCGTCCGATGCATTCCCAAATGATCAGATGTTGCCATCACTGAATTATAAGAAAAGAGATAAAAAATGAAATGTAAAACAATGAAAAAATATAAAAATAATCTATACTCACGAAATGAACGATACGGTAAACAACACAGCTCAATTCCAACTCAATGTCACGCCAAATAATTAAATCAAAATGAATATAAATCGAAACCTATGGAAATTCCATTTGTCAATGCAATCGGATACATTGAAATGGAATTGTAGCATATATTATATAGCGTGTGTTGCTCGTACGTGCAACAGATTGCACTGTTTCTTAAAAACAATCATGTTTTTACCTGTAACAGGTGTGGCATCTATACTTATACTCACGAAATGTACGGTATTGTCAACTACACAGCTCAGTTCCAATGCAATGTCACACAAAATAATTAAATCAAAGTGAAAATAAATTGAAATGTATGAAAATTTAATTTGTCTATGCAATCGAAGAAATTGAAATGGATCCATAATATATTTAGTATAGCTTTTTGTCGCTCTTACGTGCAACAGATGGCACTATTTCTTAAAAAAAAATATTTTTACCTGTCACAGGTGTGTGGCATTTATACTTATACATATGAAATGAACAGTATGGTAAACAACTCAGGTCAATTCCAATGCAATGTCACACAAAATAATTAATTAAAAAATTAAAATAAATCGAAATCTATGGAAATGAAATTTATCAATGCTATCGGAAACATTGAAATGGAATTCGTAACATATTTATTATTGCATGTGTGTGTTGCTATAATGTGCAGATGCTATTACGCCATCGTATTACGTTACGATAGCGCTGTTTTTGAAAAAAACACATATTTTTATCTGTCACAGGTGTGGCATCTATATAGTAGATATATAATAACACGCACATATTTGAATGGAACGTTGTGTCAAAATTTCAAAGGAATCGGTGAAAACTTTGGGAGATTACAGCGTGTGTTGCTCTTACGTCCAACAGATGGCGTTGTTTTTCCGAAAAAAACATGTTTTTTCCTTTTATATGTAAGGCATGTATATAATAGGTATAGAAAAACACGCGCCTATTCGAATGCAATATTATGTCAAATTTTGAAAGCAATCGGTAAAGATGTTTTGAAGAATTCTCTCACATGAAAAACACATGAAAAATACAGTTTTTTTCAAAAACGCATGTTTTTTCCGTCACAGACGCGACATCAATATAGTATTAATATATAAAAATGCTCGCATGCGAATGAGACATTATGTGAAAATTTCAAAGCAATTGGTGAAGAACTTTCGGAGATTAGCGATTTTGAACAAACGAACATTTCCATTTTAATTTATATAGATAACAGAAGAATAGCATTATGCAGCGCCCAACAATAGCTGACTTTACAAGGATGAACTGATGGCTCCAGTTTTGCCATCGTCAGTTAACCTTAATAAGTATCGCACACCATAATCCTTTGAAAATATAATGTTGGCAATACTAGCTCGAGGAAAGAGAGACATTGTTGCCATCACCATTCAACCAATATAAACATAAATGGTATGTAACTGATGAAATTTGAGAATTGGATGAGGGATACATGAGGAACATCGATACCGTCACAGACATTCTGAACACCACCATTAGTTATCATAATATGCAAGCTTAAAGCACGAGGAACACGATGTTACTCCTGATAAATAATATTATAATTTATGATATCGTGCTTCACTAGTTGTTATCTAACAATAATGACTTGAGAAGAGAGCAACATTTTGTTATCATTGTCAGATAAACAAGATGATCATTGAAGATATCCTTCATCAAACACGTTGTTATATGATCACACAAGCTTGAGACAAGGGAAAATAAGGAGTTGACATTGTTAGTTAAACAATATTACTAATAAAGATATTATGTATCCCACCAGTTGTTAACTGAGCAAAACGTCTTGAGACTGAAGGAAACATGCGGTAACTATGTAATTAAAACATCATTACATAATTCTTCAATTCCACAATTATTAGCTGACCATAATATATTGAGACCAAAGCAGGAGTGTTTTTACAGTTTATATGTATATATTTTCTGCACAACACTACTTACTGTATGACTGGACTAACCTGCAACTAGAATAACAAGGTGTTGTTATTGTCGCCCTTTCATTTATAGAATACATAAACTCGTGAAGGCCTAAGGCCCATACGAGGCAGCTCTTATTGATATTGAATTCAACTTACACGTACATGTATTAATGTCAAACCTGTGCGCCCTGCGTTCCCACGTCTATTGTTACCTGGTAATTAGTTCAATAATTACTATTTCAAAAACAATATTAACCTATGTATTTACAGATTTAAAATGTATCCAGTTTAAATCAGTGACGATACGTGACTTAAAATTAGAAAGCATTAGTTAGGATTATTAAGTGTAGCATTATCATTTTCAGCCTTCATATATTACCTGCTCTACTTTCCTGTTCCTCACTCAGTTATTATGTGTTCCTCTGTCATGTTCATCCACGACGTTACTACAACGTTCAAATAAGTTTTGACTCCTAACCAGATGTATCAACTAATATAGCAAGTTGTAACAACGTTCTAATACGTCATAAAAATGTTTTAACAAGATGTATCAACATTATTACAAGATGTAACCAGCGGAAAATTGGGACAGTTAAGTTGTATGTTTGCTAGGGCAGAACCTGTTGCCATATACCACATGTACTGCATAACCTGTAAGGAAGTCCTCTCCCAGTTATATTTTCTTAGATGACCCACCACCAAATTTAGGTAACTAGCTGTGGAGAATTTCCTAGCAGGAACTTATTTGTTATATTGTTATTATAATATTTACTTCTAAATTTACATTAAATGGCAGACTTAATAAATGGACTGTATTTCTAGTGGACTGTATCTTTAAATTAATTTCCTGCCAGGTTTTACCCAGTCCACACAATTTGGGGGGGTTTTACATGTACATAGCCTATCTAACAATAAATCAATTGAATACCAATAGGTTACTAAGATATTATTAAGGGTTAGTCTACTGCTAAGTGTGTTATTGAATACAAAACACAGCTTAGCTGTTAAAGGTGATTTATTAATTCTCCAGTCATACACCCGTCTAGAACATGTGAGCCACACTGAGTATCCTCGAATTAATATGGCGTCCAGACAAATGTAGGTAGAGAATAGTTCGTTGTAGCTATCCCCTTACCCCTCGATTTCACATGCGAAATAAGTACATCGTAACGCAAGTAAATTATTTGAGGGCTATATACATTGAAGGAGACAGTTGTTAATATAATGAAGCTCACCCTTCTTGGGTGGGTAGCCTTCGTCCTAACTGTTTGGCTCTAGTAATCACAATTTATCTGTCAAACGAAAATGTTGCACTTTATTTTATCTTGTGAAGATTTCTAGAACTAACAGGAAACACTAACATCTCTCAGCTCGAATTTTCAAATCAGTAGAACTTGCCGATCAGTAGGAAGATCAGTAGAACTTGCCGAAGTGTGTCCTCTGCTACCTGGTGTGTGCACAAACATGGCGCCACTTTCTAATGAGAGTTAGTACGTCCGTACATCTCGACTGACATCTGCCTACTGCGTGGAGTTGTTCCAAGAGACATGTTCCTTCCTGACACCGTCTTGAACGCGTCCAGATTTCTCTATGAGTCAAGTTTAATTTGATTAAACTCTCTCTCTCTCTCTCTCTCTCTCTCTTTCACCCATCCCACCCTAACCCCTCAGCCAGGAAAAATGATCGAGAGACATCACCACACACAGGGACAAGGAAGAATGGTGGATACTACCTGTAAATGGATCAGCCAGGCATTAGGGAGATTCGGCAGAGAATTGCAAGAAATGCAAATGGGATTCAGCAGAAACCTGCAGAAAATTAAAATGGGATTCAGCAGGGACCTGCAGGAAATGCATCCATTAATACAGAGTCAAAGGATTGAGTTGGAGGAAGCCAAGGAGGAAATAAAGAGACTCAGGGAAAATCAGAATTCGAACCAGTACAGGGTATGAAACCTCCTGGAAACTGGGGACGAAGCTGATGGAGGGTGCCTTCCAAGGTGACTGTCGTTTGCAGAAATACTGCAAAACAACAAGTGTCAAGACCGCTTTAGAGGCAGCAGCTATGAAAGCAGGTACCTCACAGGAAGCTGCAAAATGCCCTGAACAAATGTTGTAAAGGAAAAGAGCAAAAATAATTGTAGGAGTAGAGGAACCAGTAGGATCCAATTGGGAGGAGTGGAGAAGGAGGGACCGAGCAACAATGCAACCCGCTCTCGCACAAGACAGCACATATATGACTTAATGCTTATAGTCAGTATGTTACTTATCAATTAGTACATATGTGGTATATTCCCAGTTATATATTTTTTCAAGGCACTAACTCTTCCTCACGTACCAATTTACGTCTAATAGTACCCGTCCATCGCCTTAGACAGCATAATATTAATAAGTGGTTCAATTTTAAGGAATATTGCAGTTTTCAGGTCGCACATGGGTTGTGAAATTTGCTTCCTGTAATCCATGGTCTTGGAATATTACAGATTCAGCTACATCCTACTGAAGGCTCATAGTTTTGGTTTGAGAAATATTAGTTGTTCCCAGTAAATTATAATAAGCACTATAAGTTGTTACATGTTCTGTTAGTAGGTCTGTTATCACTAGACCTACTAGAATCACTGATAGCACTGCCACGACTCTAGATCACATCTGGACTAACATAACCTCTCCGCTTACTTCAGGTATAATCATCGATAGCACTCCAGACCATTACCCCACATTTCTCTTAACTAACATTAACAAACCACTTCTAGAGACAAGGGAGTTAAGCTTTAGGCTGTACAATGAAACTGCTATAGGCAATTTTATAGCTGCTGCTGCTAATGTCAACTGGGAGTCCGAGTTAGGTAACATAGGGGACATCAACCTAGCAGTGCAATCTTTTCTTTAAAAAACTCTCAGCCTTTATAACACCCACTGTCTTCTGCTAACGAAACAAGTCACAACCAAAAGGCTAAACAATCCTTGGGTTACAAAGGGAATACTTAAATCCATTAATAAGAAACATGACCTTGAGAAGAAGTATAGGTTTGCAACCGTCTCCAAAGAATTTTCAAAGAATTACTCGTTATTGCTATCTAAAATAATTAGAAGAGTCAAAACTAAATACTACGAAGATAAATTTACCCAAACAAAAGCCAACATTAAACAAACATGGAGCACAATTTCACAAATATTGGGATCAAAAAAGATTTTAAATAACAAACCAATTCTTCTGTCCAATAACGATAGTCAGCTTTCAGCCTCTGATACTGCTATTGAGTTCAATAGGTGTTTCTCTTCCATTGGGTTATCCCTTGCAAATGATATTCTATCTTCCAGTACTGATGTTCAGTACTATCTTACAGGTAACTATCCACAGTCTCTGTACCTAAAGCCTTCAAATTCTTCCACAGATGTTAATGAGATAATCCTTTCCCTTAAAACCAAGTCTAGTGCCCTTGAGGAGATACCAACTTTAATTTACAAAAAAGCCTGCAGATCTTTAGCCCCTGCTATTGCATTGCTCTTCAACAAGTCACTTGAACTCCAAACCTTTCCAGATATTCAAAAAAAAAGCGAGAGTAACCCCTGTCCGCAAATGTAGTGATCTCACCGATGTTAACTACAGACCTATATCAATCTTGCCTAATTTGTCAAAAATATTTGAAAAACTAATCTACAAGCAGCTTTACTCCTATCTAGACAAGCACAATATACTTAGCTCTTGTCAATACGGCTTCAGACCCCAAAAAAAACTAACGATGCACTTATTAGCATGATTAACTTAATTCATACAGCTCTTGATAAAAATGAGTTCCCTGTTGGGTTATTTGTGGACCTGCGTAAGGCTTTTGACACTGTCAATCACCAAAACCTTCTTCTTAAATTACATCATTATGGAGTCAGAAGTCACTCCCTGCAATACCTCAAATCTTACCTTACTGACAGGCTCCAGTATGTTTCTGTGAATAATTCAATTTCTCCCACCCTACCCATCAACATTGGTGTTCCTCAGGGCAGCATACTTGGCCCTCTCCTCTTTCTCATCTACATTAATGACCTTCCAAATGCCTCCCAGCACCTCAAACCAATTCAATTTGCTGACAACACAACCTTCATTTACTCCAGTCCTGACCCCCTTGCTCTAAATGTCACAGTGAATACTGAGCTAAATAAAGTAAATCTTTGCCTAACTACCAACAAACTCACCCATAACATTGACAAAACGTTCTATATTCTGTTTGACAATAAATTCTCTAATCAATTAAATCTCAAGATAAACAATACCCAAATTTGTAACAAAATAGATGGCAAATTCCTTGGCGTTCTCATTGACCACAAGCTGAATTTTCAGGGACACATTCTAAATATATCAGAAAAAGTTTCAAAAACTGTTGGCATTCTTTCTAAGATCAGATATTATGGACTTCACCCGGCCCTAGTGACGCTCTATTACTCTCTTATCTATCCTTATCTCAACTATGGTATTGTGCTTGGGGTTCTACTACCCAAAATCATTTATGTCCTCTAACTACTCAAAACAAAGGTGCTATTAGGACAATATCCAACTCTGGCCCCAAATATCACTCGGTACCCCTACTCAAATCTCTGAATATGTTAGATATTAAGTCTAACATATAATACACATCCTCTCATGTGTATTGTATATATATATATATATATATATATATATATATATATATATCAAAGTGTTCAGTGAGGATCCACAAGGTCTTCTCTGAGTACTCTTTATTTTCTTCTCCGAGGCTATGGGTCCCTACACTTGCACCAGAGGTGGTACCCCTTATAAATAAAAAAAAAATATATTAGTATATTTTGGTAGCAGTCTTTCCTGTAGACATATATTATTAAATATGACCGAAAAGGTAAGATTAATAATTCTAACACGAATTTTCTCGATCTTTCTTACGTTTCTTTTCACTGTTGATGGTAATTCAAAGATCAATTCTCCATAATTCATTTTTATTTCTAGTCTGACGCGACACTTGAGCGCATTTCGTAAAACTTATTACATTTTCAAAGATTTAGTTTACACAAACACACACAACTTTATCTGAATAGAGCTTAAACATCTTTTGAGTTTTTATACCTACATTTGGGTGAAGTGACATGTTACAATAGTTTTGGATGAGGTTAAAATAAACTTTTAGCACAAGACAGAACACGAAACAATGAAATACAAACAGGTATTAAAAGTAGGTAACTGCAGAAGGTCTATTTTTATTGGCCCATATTTCTTGATGCTTCTATATTGGAGCGGAGTCTATAGTTGTGCATTAATTGGCTGTTAATTGCTGGTGTTGACTTCTTGATGTGTAGTGCCTCACAGACGTCGAGCCGCCTGCTATCGCTGTATCTATCGATGATTTCTGTGTAGTTTGCTAAGATTTCTCTGGTGATGGTTTGGTTGTGGTAAGAGGCTATATGTTCCTTAATGGAGCCCTGTTGCTTATGCATCGTTAAACGCCCGGAAAGAGATGTTGTTGTCTTGCCTATATACTGAGTTTTTTTAGGCTTACAATCCCCAAGAGGGCATTTGAAGGCATAGACGACGTTGGTCTCTTTTAAAACGTTCTGCTTTGTGTCTGGAGAGTTTCTCACGAGTAGGCTGGCCGTTTTTTTTTGGTTTTATAGTAAATTGTCAGTTGTATCTTCTGATTTTTGTCTGTAGGGATAACGTTTCTACTGACAATATCTTTCCGGACCCTTTCCTCCGTTTTATAGGCTGTGGAAAGAAGTTCCTGTAAAATAGTCTAATAGGGGGTATAGGTGTTGTGTTAGTTGTTTCTTCAGAGGTTGCATGGCGTTTCACTTTCCTTCTTATGATGTCTTCCACGAAGCCATTGGAGAAGCCGTTGTTGACTAGGACCTGCCTTACCCTACAGAGTTCTTCGTCGACTTGCTTCCATTCTGAGCTGTGGCTGAGGGCACGGTCAACATAAGCGTTAACAACACTCCTCTTGTACCTGTCCGGGCAGTCACTGTTGGCATTCGGGCACATTCCTATGTTTGTTTCCTTAGTGTAGACTGCAGTGTGGAAAACTCCGCTCCTTTCCATCACTGTTACATCTAGAAAGGGCAGCTTCCCATCCTTCTCCATCTCGTAAGTGAAACGCAACACAGAATTCTGCTCAAATGCCTCCTTCAGCTCCTGCAGATGTCTGACATCAGGTACCTGTGTAAAAATGTCATCAACATACCTACAGTATATGGCCGGTTTCAAGTTCATGTCGACTAAGACTTTTTGCTCGATGGTACCCATGTAGAAGTTTGCAAACAGAACACCTAGGGGAGAACCCATGGCGACCCCATCTACTTGCTTATACATGTGTCCATCCGGGCTCAAGAAGGGTGCCTCTTTAGTACAAGCTTGGAGTAGTTTCCTTAGACTGTTTTCTGGTATGTCAAGAGGAGTACAGGCCGGATCACGGTACACTCTGTCGGCTATCATCCCGATTGTCTCATCCACAGGTACGTTGGTAAACAGAGATTCTACGTCCAACGAGGCTCTTATCCCTGTGGCCCGTGTTCCCCGCAGCAAGTCAACAAATTCCTTTGGAGACTTCAGGCTGAAGGCGCAAGGAACATAAGGAGTCAGAAAGCCGTTGAGTCGTTTCGCCAGTCTGTACGTGGGTGTGGGTATCTGGCTGATGATTGGCCGAAGTGGGTTTCCAGGCTTGTGTGTCTTGACATTTCCATACGCATATCCAGGTTTATATTCCCCAATAATCTTTGGCAGGTGGAGTCCAGATTTCTTGGCGTTCACAGTTTCGATCAATTTGCTGACCTTTGCTTTCAGTTCGGCTGTAGTGTCCTTCGTTACCCTTTGGAATTTAGTTTGGTCAGAGAGCATGAGGTTCATTTTCGCCAGATATTCGTCTTTTTTAAGAATAACTTATATTGGCGACTTGTCGCCTCTCCTGACAACTATCTCCTTGTTCTCACGAAGGCTCTTAACTGCCGCTTTGAGCTCGGGGGAGAGTATGGTGCCTCTGTAGTGTCCTCGATTCTTTCCTCCTTCCGCAATAAGTTCCGCTTGTATGGTATAAAAATGAATTTTGGAAAGGTGATCTTTGAATTACCATCAACAGTGAAAAGAAACATAAGAAAGATCGAGAAAATTCGTGTTAGAATTACTAATCTTACTTTTTCGGTCATATTTAATATATATATATATATATATATATATATATATATATATATATATATATATATATATATATATATATATATATATATATATATATATATATATACATATATATATATATATATATGTCGTACCTAGTAGCCAGAACGCACTTCTGGGCCTACTATGCAAGGCCCTATTTGCCTAATAAGCCAAGTTTTCATGAATTAATTGGTTTTCGACTACCTATCCTACCTAACCTAACCTAACCTAACTTTTTCGCCTACCTAACCTAACCTAATCTATAAAGATAGGTTAGGTTAGGTTAGGTAGGGTTGGTTAGGTTCGGTCATATATCTACGTTAATTTTAACTCCAATAAAAAAAAATTGACCTCATACATAGTGAAATGGGTAGCTTTATCATTTCATAAGAAAAAAATTAGAGAAATTATATTACTTCAGGAAAACTTGGCTTATTAGGCAAATCGGGCCTTGCATAGTAGGCCGAGAAGTGCGTTCTGGCTACTAGGTACGACATATATATATATATATATATATATATATATATATATATATATATATATATATATATATATATATATATAAATATATGTCGTACCTAGTAGCCAGAACGCACTTCTCAGCCTACTATGCAAGGCCCAATTTGCCTAATAAGCCAAGTTTTCATGAATAAATGTTTTTTCGACTACCTAACCTAACTTTTTTGGCTATCTAATCTAACCTAACCTAACCTATAAAGATAGGTTAGGTTAGGTTAGGTAGGGTTGGTTAGGTTCGGTCATATATCTACGATAATTTTAACTCCAACAAAAAAAAATTGACCTCATACAAAATGAAATGGGTAGCTTTATCATTTCATAAGAAAAAAATTAGACAAAATATATTAATTCGGGAAAACTTGGCTTATTAGGCAAATCGGGCCTTGCATAGTAGGCTGAGAAGTGCGTTCTGGCTACTAGGTACGACATATATATATATATATATATATATATATATATATATATATATATATATATATATATATATATATATATATATATATATATATATATTTATATTCTTGAGGCAATTCACATAAGAATAGAGCGACCTACCATGAACACCCAAATCACGGAACTATTTACTCTACCCACCATGAGAGTAAGGACAAGACAAGAACATATCGATGCCAACACAGAAGACAATGTCCAACATAACAGGCCAATTACACTGGATTAATCTTTGTTTAGATAGGAGATGCCTCGTATGGGCCAATAAGCCTTCTGCAGCCTCTATGTTTCACCTCACATTTTTATCCCTTATGTATCCCCCCATGTTTTCACCTTCATTGTATTATCACCTGACCCAGTGCGGGTATAAAATCAACTAGTATTGTAAGATCTGTTCACTTGAGAATGAACCATGGAGGTTCGAAACGTCGTGCAAATTATATAAATAAGTGTAATACACTCTATAGTAAATCACTTCTTTTCTTCGCCTTAAAAGTACGAAAATGAGTTTTGGAGAACTCCTATTTCAATTAAGCCCTGATGCTAAGAAAATAGTTAGAGGGATAGAAGCCCTAAACCAGAAAATAATAAATACAGAATATGCGGTCATATTCAATGAAACATATATATATATACATATATATATATATATATATATATATATATATATATATATATATATATATATATATATATATATATATATATATATATATATATATATATGTCGTACCTAGTAGCCAGAACGCACTTCTCAGCCGACTATGCAAGGCCCGATTTGCCTAATAAGCCATGTTTTCCTGAATTAATATATTTTCTCAATTTTTTTTCTTATGAAATGATAAAGCTACCCATTTCATTATGTATGAGGTCAATATTTTTTTATTGGAATTAAAATTAACGTAGATATATGACCGAACCTAACCAACCCTACCTAACCTAACCTAACCTATCTTTATAGATTAGGTTAGGTTAGGTAGCCGAAAAGGTTAGGTTAGGTTAGGTTAGGTAGGTTAGGTAGTCGAAAAACAATTAATTCATGAAAACTTGGCTTATTAGGCAAATCGGGCCTTGCATAGTAGGCAGAGAAGTGCGTTCTGGCTACTAGGTACGACATATATATATATATATATATATATATATATATATATATATATATATATATATATATATATATATATATATATATATATATATATATATATATATATATATATATATATATATATATATATATATATATATATATTTGATTCTGGTGTGGTGCTCATGGGTTCTGTTACAACCTTCAATGAAGCTTTTGAGGTCAGGATTGGCATTACAGTTGAGCGTTATATATATATAAATATATATATATATATATAAATATATATATATATATATATATATATATATATATATATATATATATATATATATATATATATATATATATATATATAAAACGCTCAACTGTAATGCCAATCCTGACCTCAAAAGCTTCATTGAAGGTTGTAACAGAACCCATGAGCACCACACCATAATCAAATACCGTTTTGATATTCCAAGAGTATGACTTAATCAAACTAGAAATGCTCTACAAATCAAGGGATCCAGAATGTGGAATGACCTTCCCAATCATGTTAAAGACTGTACCTCTCTCTACCAGTTTAAGATAAAAACTAAGCACTACCTAATAAATTCCCTGTAACCTACCTTGCCCCCTATATTGTCAACCTATGTCTGTTATTTGTTAAACAACGCTGTTTGTCGACCTAATTGTATTTGTGCTGTTTTTTTCTGCCATGTTCCCCCCTTTTTTATTTTTATTTGTTCCCAACGCATTTTATACTTTAATGTCAATTAGTATTAACTTTTAGTCTTTAATGTTTTTCCTGCCCGAAACGCTTTGCGCAATAGTGGCTTTAGGCATTGTGTGTACTAGCTATATCTATAAATCTATAAATTTTTGTATAACCTCTTGTATGTATGTACTTTACCTGAATAAACATTTGAGTTTTTTTTAAATTTGACATAGAACAGGAGTGCTTCACCACTCAACATCATATACATTAGTTTATGCGTTGAAAATCTATAAAGAATGTCTTGTAGGAACGTCAACAGAAAACGATGTTACGTTTCAATGTCTATGGGGTAAACTACTGCAAACAGGATGGTATGGTGGTCTACAACCAACTGTAAGATGAGTATGTTGTTGTTGTTGATTTAGGGTCGACGACGATGTAGGATGGGTATAGGGTCCACTACCACCTGTTAAGTGGGTAAGGGATCCATGCCACTTGTAGGATAGGTTTGGGCCCACAACTGCTCATAGGATGGGTATGGGGACCACTATCATCCAAAGCAGGGGTCTCCAAACTATGGCCCGCGGGCCACATCCGGCCCGCCACATAATTTCATCTGGCCCTCCAAACAAATCCCTGTGTGGTGGCCTTGAAAAAAATATTATCGTATGTTACGAACCCGGATCCAGCGTCCGAGCCCGGAGCAGTGACGACCGCGCCATCTGTGGGTCAGCTCCCGAAACCCCCTCCAAACGGACGACGACACCTGGTGAGGACGACGTGTACTGGCCTCGAGGGCTAGTTTCCAGTCCTGTTCAGCGCTCAACACAGCTGCTGCTGACCTCTGGTGAGGTGGTGCTCAGACACCAGCGCCATCTATGGAGTGGATAGGTGAGCGTTTGTGTCTGAGCCTGTAAGTGAGGTGCCTTAGTGTGTCCCAGTTATTGATGACGTGTCTGCTTACAGAGTCGACCTGGGACTGCTGTGATGGAAGTTGAAGGAGTCTACCCAAGGCAGCCGTCTCCATACCTTGTGCTTTGCTGCAGCAGCTGTGAAGTCGTCCCCCGGAAGAACACTGTGGTGTTACCCTGCCAGTGGAGTGGCAGTAGAAGGATTACCCGGGACCGACTGCTGGAGACGTTTATCCACTGGGGTATTGAGGACAGGAGAGTGATTTGTGGTATCACACGAGGCTCCTGTCTAGGGCGTTACCCTTATATCGTTCGTGGAGTGGCCTGACCAGCCTTGCTGATCCGGAACCTGCCAGCAGACCTGCTGGACGTGTGGTTGACGGCCTCCACGGCGGTGCCCCCAGTGGACCTGTGTTTTGGCTGACCTGTGGCCCGGGTAGGCTCAACTTCTAAGAGAATTCGTTGTGAGGCCACGAAAAAGCACCGAGGACTTAGCACCGAGAGCGAGGACCCAGAGTCTTCAGCAGAAGACTACAGTGTATTTCCCCTGTAAATAAGTGTTTATACCCCTCCCCCTGTGCACTCTTTTATATATTATTTATTTGGTGATGGTGATAATTATAGACTTAAGTTCTTAACTTTTCTTTCCCTTCCCCCTTTAAGTTTTCTTGCGTCACGGATCTCATTCCTTGAAAGCCACTACTGGCTTGGGGCCGGATACTACTTCCTCTAATAACATCAGAGTAAGAACCCTGTTGCGTCCCGAGAGGGCCGTAACATCGTACGAATGGCATCGCAGAATTATTCAAAGCTGGGGCTGCTGACTGGTGGCGCTCAACCCGAGTCAGTTTTCCTCTCTCTCGATAGTGTGACGCACAGATACTAATACTGGTAGGTATGTGTTGTGCATTACAACCAATCAGTTGTGTATAACTGTATATTGTGGGGATGGAGGGCGAGTGGGGCTTCGCTGCTTCCGTTTCAGGGAGCACAAACACTGTACAATATTCTTTTCTCTGTACTTTGACAATGCCTTTATCTTAGTTATACAAAATAGCAATAATACTATTGTAGCCAAAAATATTGCATGTTTAAAATAGTTAAAATGGTAACCATTAAGTTTATCAACGAAAGCTGTTGCCATAATATTTACCACTTTATAATAATATGCTATGCTTTTTAACACCACATACAAGCTGTTTTTTTCCTGTAGAATTTATTTAATTTATTTTACCCTTATGTTTTTAGATATGGAAAAGATAAAGAAAAGAAAAGTGGACAGTGAGTGCCGTCGGTTCAATGACGAATGGAAGATAAAGTACTTTTTTGTGATAGCAAATGATAAAGCTTTATGCATAATATGTAGAGACAGTGTTGCTGTTCTGAAGGAATACAATATTCGTCGGCACTATGAATCTAAACATGGCTCAAGTTATTCTCACATCACAGGAGCAGAACGCACTAAAAAGTTTGAATCATTTCAGCACAGTCTGCATTCTCAACAAGCTGTTTTCAGTAAGAAAAAATCTGAAAATGAAAATTCAACTAGAGCCAGTTACAAAGTTGCCTATGTGTTGGCTAAAAAAGGAAAACCTTTCACTGATGGTAGTATCATAAAAGAGTGTATAGTGGAAGCAGCAGGAGAGGTATGTCCAGAAAACAGTCTCCGTGGTGTCGTGGTAAGACACTCGCCTGGCGTTCCGCGAGCGCTATGTCATGGGTTCGGATCCTGGCCGGGGAGGATTTACTGGGCGCAATTCCTTAACTGTAGCCTCTGTTTAACGCAACAGTAAAATGTGTACTTGGATGAAAAAACGATTCTTCGCGGCAGGGGATCGTATTCCAGGGACCTGCCCGAAACGCTACGCGTACTAGTGGCTGTACAAGAATGTAACAACTCTTGTATATATCTAAAAAAAAAAAAAAAAAAAAAAAGTAAACCTCTTCAAAATGATAAGTCTTGGGTCAAATACTGTTGCTCGTAGAATTGAAGATTTAGGAGGCGACATAATTCGGCAAATAAAGGAAAAAACAAAAAGATTTTGTTGGTATTCTCTTGCATTGGATGAATCAACTGATGTGTGTGATACTTCTCAGCTCTTAGTATTCATTCGTGGTGTTGATAGTGAATTTAATGTGAGCCAAGAATTAGCATCAGTTCACCGCATGCACACCACAACAACTGGAGAGGACATTTTCAATGAAGTAAGTAAAACTATGACAGAATATAACCTGGAATGGAAACAAGTGCAGTGTGTGACAATTGATGGAGGAAAGAATATGTCTGGGACAAAGAAGGGTTTGGTTGGGCAAATTACAACAGCTTGTGAGGTTGGAGGATTTTCAAAACCCATTTTTCTGCATTGCCTTATCCATCAACAAGCATTGTGCCTAAAATATGTTGATATGTCTTGTGTTATGAAACCTGTTGTTTCTGTGGTTAATTTCATTAGATCTCATGCACTCAACCATCGCCAGTTCCGTGATTTCTTGAAAGAAATTGATGCGGAGTTTGTTAACTTGCCTTATTATACAGCAGTTAGATGGCTTAGTTGTGGAAAGGTTTTGCTGCATTTCTTTGAGCTCAGATTAGAAATTGATTTATTTCTCACAGAGAAAAATAAACCTCAGCCATTATTATCAGAATGTGAATGGATTTGGAAATTGGCATTTTTTGCAGATATGACAGGTCATATGAACAACTTGAATCTGAAATTGCAAGGCAAAACAAATTTGATCAGTGACGACTTTGTTCATGTCAAGGCATTCAGAGCAAAACTTGCGCTACTTGAAGGCCAGGTGAAGGTTAAGAATTTTGCTCATTTTCCATGTTGTGAAAAATTTCATGCAGAAAGTAAAGTTGAATTTCCTTTTACATTTGCAAATGAAATAATTTCAGATTTGAAAAAACAGTTTCAGAAGCGATTTGCTGACCTTGATGCCAAAGCAAATGAAATCAGGCTCTTTCATAATCCATTTGACTGCAATGCTGAAAATCTTCCAACTCAATTTCAAATGGAAATTATTGATCTCCAGGCAGATGACAGACTGAAAGATAAGTATAGAGAAGGAAATCTGATTGAGTTTTATAAATGCCTGCAGCCAGATCAGTTTCCAAATTTGATAAAGTTTGCTTGTAGTTTTGTGTCCATTTTTGGTTCAACATACTTGTGTGAACAAACTTTTTCCAAAATGAAGTATGTGAAATCTATCTATCGAGCAAATTTGTCTGATGATCACTTGAAATCAATTCTTACAATTGGCTCATCTAATCTGGAACCTGATTTTAATGAAATTTTGAAGTCAGAACGACAGTATCATTCGTCACACTAATTTGGTTGCATAAAACTAAAGGCAGGAATCTATTTAGTTTACCCTGATTTTTTCCAAAAAGATATGTTTTAATTTTTCCATGTTTATACTTTAATATTTATGAAATTAAATTACTGGCACTGATTTGTTTTTTGTTTTTTTCATTTTTTATTCCTCCGGCCCGCATAAATATGGGAAATATATAATGTGGCCCTTACATTGAAAAGTTTGGAGACCCCTGATCCAAAGGATGGGTATATGGTCCACTACCACCCACGGGATGAGTATGACGTCCACTACCACCTGCAGGATGGGTATGGGGACTACTACTGCCCACTGGATGGGTATATGTTCCACTTCCACCCACAGGATGTGTGTGGCGTCCACTATACCGCCAACAGAATGGGTATGGGGGTCCACAATCACCCACAGGATGACAATTGTGTCCACTACCGCCCGCAGGATGGGTATGCCTCCATTGCCGGCCACAGGATGAGTATAGAGTACAGTACCGCCACTGGATGGGTATATGGTTAACTACCGCCTACATGATGGGTATATCGTCTCCTACCGCCCACAGGATGGGTATGGGGTTAACTACCACCCATAGGACGCGTATGGGGTTCACTACCGCCCACAGGGTGGGTATTGGGTCCACTACCGCCCACAGGATGGGTATGGCGTCCACTGCCGCCCACATGATAAGTATGATGTCCACTACCGCCCACAGGATGGGTATGTTATGTTAGCCTAAGCATTGTTTTACCAATTTGACAGTTAATTTAAGTAACTCGATCAACAACTCTCTTTACTTTGTCATTAGAGTATTTATTTTGGAAACAGGTGTATTTTAGTTACCCCTACTATAGAGAACATATGTCATGGACTCATTCTGTTAATGATAGTTTATTATGCACCCCATACTCATCCTGTGAGTCTTTGTTTACTTGCACCCCATACTCACCCTCTGTGTGGTAATGTATTATGCAGCCCATACTCATCTTTTTACCAGTAGTTTGTGCAATCCATACTCATCCTGTGAGTGGTAGTTTATTGTGCACCTCTTACTCATCCTGCACTTCATCTTACTCATCTTCATTGACCTGATAAAGGCCTTTGATACTGTTAATCACGATTACCTCTTATGTAAACTCCATCATTAAGGAATCCGAGGCCATGCACTGGACTATATCCAATCCTATCTTAGTGATAGACACTAGTGTGTAGCCATCAATAACATAATCTCTCCCATTCTACCAATAACCGTTGGAGTGCCACAGGGCAGCATCTTGGGACCTCTTCTATTTCTTATATACATTAATGATCTGGCTAATGTCTCTAACATTCTGAAGCCTATTTTGTTTGCTGATGATACTACCCTCATCTACTCCAACCCCAACCCACATACACTAAATGATGTTGTTAATAATGAACTAAAAAAAGTCCACTTATGGATGTCAACCAACAAATTGACACTTAACATAGAAAAGACCTACTACATCCTATTTGGAAGCAAATCTACAAATGCAATTCAGCTTCAGATTGACAATGTAAACATTAGCAATAAAAATGATGGAAAGTTTCTTGGCATATTCCTAGACAAGAGACTCAACTTCAGTACCCACATACAACACATAACTAAGAAAGTCTCTAAAACAGTTGGTATACTCTCCAAAATCAGATATTATGTACCGGACTCTGCTCTCATCTCTCTATATTATGCACTAATCTATCCCTATCTCAACTATGGTATCTGTGCATGGGGTTCAACCACTGCAAACCACCTCAAGTCCATCATCACCCAGCAAAAATCTGCTATCAGAATAATATAAAATTCTGCTTTCAGACAACACACAGCCCCCTTGTTTAACTCCCTAAACATGCTAAACATAATCTCACTCCACAAATTCTCTTGTGTCAACTACGTTTACAAAATCCTGTTCTTAAATGCAAATCCTTGTCTGAAACTCTTCCTGGACCGATGTAATAGGACCCATTATCACCACACCAGAAATAAATATCTCTTTGATATCCCCAGAGTTAAACTTAATCTGTGTAAACACTCTATGCAAATAAAGGGACTCAGTTTATGGAACTCACTCCCTACTGAATTGAAAAGCTGTCCAACTTTTACATCATTCAAAATTAATACTAAAAAGTACCTAATTTCATCTTCATAGTTTTTCACTTTTTGCCTTAAAATTGCACTGTATCTATTGCTACCCAATCTCCCAACCTTATGTTCCCAATTTGAACATCTTTACCATTGTGATCATTGCTGTCTTCTTATATGTGCTGCCAATCTGCTGTATGGTGTTTATAAATCTTGTTTATCTGTATCTTTTGCTACCCAGTCTCCCAATCTTTATGTACCCAATCTGAACATCTATACCATTGTGATCATTGCTGTCTTATATGTGCTGTCAATCTGCTGTATGGTGTCTGTTAATCTTGTTTAAATTACTAATCAAGCTGTCAATGTAATCAATCAGAGCTTTAATATAACAATGTGCTTTAATATATTTACTAAGCTCTCTCATCTCATTTTTCTCTTGCAATGTATCTTTATCATTTATCAATTCTGATTGAAATTACCTACTTAAAATTATCTGCTAGATTAAGGACCTGCCCGAAACGCTGCGCGTACTAGTGGCTTTACATGAATGTAAATACTGTACTATCCAATGTATTCTCACAAACCCAATGTACCTTCTTGTATATATATAAATAAATAAATAAATAAATAAATAAATACTGGACCCTATACTCATCCTGTTGGCGGCAATGGAGGCATACCCATCCTGTGAGCGGTAGTGGACATAATTTTCATCCTGCGATTATTATGGACCTTCATACCCATTATGTAGGTGGTATAGTGGACGCAACACACATCCTGTGGGCGGAAATGGAACATATACCCATCCAGTGGGCAGTAGTGGACCCCATACCCATTCTGCAGTCGGTAGTGTACGCAATACTCATACTGTTGGTGGTAGTGGGCCTTACACCAATTCAGTAGGCGGTAGTGGACCCCATACCTCTGGATGATATTGATCCCCATACCCATCCTACGGGCAGTTGTGGGCCCAAACCCATCCTACAAGTGGTATGGACCTTTTACCCACTTAACAGGTGGTAGTGGACCTTATACCCATCTACATCGTCGTCGCCCCTAAATCAACAACAACAGCATACCCATCCTACAGTTGGTAGTAGACACCATAATATCCTGTTTGCAGTAGTTTACCCCATAGTCATTCAAACTTAATGTCGTTTTCTGTTGACGTTCCTACAATACACTCTTTATAGATTTTCAAAGCACAAACTAGTGTATATGATGTTGATTGGTGACGCACTATTATTCTATTGTGGAGGGAACCACATTCAAAGTGCCCGCCAGAGGGAATATCTCTTATGCTAGGTGCTCCTGTCTGGTGGACAACAATCCTACGCCGTGCGTCTATGCTCCACCCACGCGCATATCCGGAGGACAGAGAGAGAGGGCAGAGAAGAGAACCGGACCCGATCGCAGACACACCTGTTAGTGACGCCTACTGGACGGTGGTTATCCAGCAACACGTATTGTCCAGCTACCATTGGACCTCACCCATCCTCGCTCCTGAGAAGCCGTCGTAATGCTTCAGCCCGCCCCGTGAAAACTCCAGCTCAAGGTGAGCAACTGTCTTCCCCGTTTTCTACCCATTTCTGTGAATGTTGATTACCACGTAATTGGTCGTCCATAACCCCTTGGCCACCGCCTCCACATTATGTAACAATTTATAGTGCTTATTATAATTTACTGGGAACAACAAATAGTTCTCAAAACAAGACTACGAGCCTTCAATAGGATGTAGCTGAATCTGTAATATTCCAAGAGCATGGACTACAGGAGGCAAATTTCACAACCCATGTGCGACCTGAAAACTACAGTTTTCGTTAAAATTGAACCAATCACGACAATTCTGCTGTCTACGGCGATGGACGGGTACTATCAGACGTAAATTGGTACGTGAGGAAGAGTTAGTGCCTTGAAAAAATATAACTGGGAATATACCACATATGTACTAATTGATAAGTAACATATTGAATATAAGCATTAAGTCAAATATGTGCTGTCGTGTGCGAGAGCAGGTTGATCAATGAAAGAGGTCTTGGAGGGACTTTATATGGAAGAGGCTAATGGCAACATTGAGAAGGTTTTCAGGCTGGGTGTATACAAGAAGAAAAGGAAACGACTGATAAAGGTAGTGCTCACGAACAAGGCCACAAAAGAGAATATCCTATCCAGGAAGAGTAAACTTATAAGGTTAGGGGGATATGAAGATGTCTTTCTGCAAAGGGACATGACGAGGGAAGAGAGAAGGAAGGCTGCAGAAGGAATGAGGAGACACAAAGAAAGGGGTGGGGATATGGGAGCTACAGAACTCGGCTCACTATCTCCAGGAACCTCAGAAGGGAGTGGGAATCCCCACCACCAGCAGACTAGTACCCACAAGGAGGTTTGCAACAGAAGGCTCCCACCATCCAACCCCACAGCAATCCCCCACCAATCACCTGCACCTCTCCAGACAGTAAAGTCCTTCTTCAGGCCATACCGCCCCCATGTTCCATGACCCCAGGCCCCCCATGCCCTTCTTCTTCTTCTTCCACAACCCCTTCCCCAGGTCCTCCCTGTTCCCGCACCCTATACTCTCCCGTTTCTCCTGCCCATGCCCTTCCCAGTTCCCTCATCTCAAGCACTACTTCGGATCCCACCCACCCCTCCCTCCCCAGGCTCCCCTTCCCTCCCCAACCCCTGGCCTCCTTGTCAACCCACCCCAGTGTCCCCTGCATACCCCAACCCATGACCTCCCACCCCATGCACCTCCTGCTTCCCCATCCCATGCCCTAATTAACCCCTAACCCCAGACCTTCTCAGAAACACCACCTAAGACCCTCCTACCCCCCGTGTACCAGACCTTCCTTTTATGTCAGGAGGATAAAACTTTAAAACTTTTTAAGTCAGCATATCAACGGTCCCACGAGAATGAGAGACAACTATAAACTAGCGTGACTTGACTTAGTATTCACTCTGAACGATTCAGACATAAGGGAAATCGGTCTTGAAGCCTCCGTGGGTAAGAGTGATCACAGTGTACTGTTGTTTGATTATCTGGTCGAATAAGGGTTAATGTACTCAAGGAAGGGACCAGAAAGCAAGAGGCCGGCATTCCAAAAGGGAAACTATGCGGAGATAAGAAAATTCCTAACTGTTATAGCTTGGGAAACTGAGCTTAGAGGAAAGATGGCTCAAGACATGATGGACTACTTTCCACAGAAGTGTAAGGAGGCAGCAGACAAGTTCGTCCCAGTCCAAAAGGAAAAAATTATAAGATGAAAAATCCATGGTTTAATCAGAGATGTAAATTAGCAAAGCAACTAAGTAAAAGGGTATGGAGAAACTATAGAAACAAGAGAACACTAGAGAGCAGAGAAAGTTACCAGAGCGCTAGGAATGAATACGTCAGGGTGAGAAGAGAGGTAGAGAGGCAATATGAAAATGACAAGACTCAACACAAACTACTGCATAGCCACATCAGGAGAAAAACAACAGTGAACGAACAGGTAATGAAACTGAGGATGAGGGCAGAAAGATTCACTACAAACGACAAGGAAGTGAGCAAAGAACTCAATAAGAAATTCCAGGAGGCCTTTACCTCAGAGCAAGGGGAAGTCCCAAAGATAAGAGAAGGAATATCAAACTATACACCACTAAAAGAGTTTGTGATTACCAGTGGGGAGGTGAGGAAGCATCTGCTAGATTTGGATGTGACAACAATAATAATAATAATAATAATAATAATTTTTATTTAGGTAAAGGTACATACATAAAGAGATTTTACAAAGTTTGTTGGCTTTATAGATAAAGCTAGTACATACAATGCCTAAAGCCACTATTACGCAAAGCGTTTCGGGCAGACAACAACTATAGACCAGATGGAATCTCACCATGGATTCTAAAAGAAGGAGCAGAAGCTCTGTGCCTGCCATTCTCAATGGTGTACAACAAACCACAGGTAACAGGTGAACTGCCAAAAATTTGGAAGACGTCCAAAGTAGCCTCAATATACAAGAAGGGTGCTTGGCAGGCGGCACTGAACTATAGGCCAGTGTCCCTAACTTGCATTCCATGCAAGATGATGAAGAAGATTGTGCGAAAAAAAGCTAGTAGAACATCTGGAGCAAAAGAACTTTGTAACACAACATCAGCATGGGTTCAGAGATGTCAAATCATGCCTAACAGGTTTAATTGAATTATAGGGCCAGGCAACAAAAATTAGGCAAGCGAGAGAGAGAGAGAGGGCTGGGCAGACTGCATATTTCTGGACTGCCAGAAAGCCTATGACACAGTACCACATAAGAGACTAGTGCACAAACTGGAGATACAGGCAGGAGTGAAAGGGAAGGTACTCTACTGGATAAGGGAGTACCTAAGCAACAGGACACAGCGAGTCACAAGCAACAGAGTCACTGTGAAGGGTAAGGCCTCGGAGTGGCGAGGAGTCACCAGTGGAGTCCCACAGGGATCAGTCCTTGGACCTATACTGTTTCTGATATACGTAATTGATCTCCCAGAAGGAATAGAATCGTTCCTCTCCTTGTCTGCTGATGATGCAAAAATTGTGAGGAGGATCATGACAGTGGAAGATAGTATGAGAATGCAAGATGACCTAGACAAACTGGAAGAATGGTCCAAGAAATGGCTACTTAAGTTCAACCCAAGTAAATGTAAGGTAATGAAACTACTGAATGAAGTCCTTCACGAAACAGAGAAAAAGATCTAGGAGTTGATATCACGCCAAACCTGTCTCCTGAAACCAACATCAAAAGACAATAACATTAATATTACTACGTTTTAATAAAAATTAACTCAAAATTACTAAAGTACTGGTTAGTAGATTATAATACATAGTACAAGAATAGTTTCTTAAAGTACTAAGTGTTAGTATACAAGTGTTGGAAATTTCCAACATAACTCTGGGGCGAGAAATTACATGTCACAGTTCATGGTTAAGTACTGACGTGCCTATTACTCTTCCCTGAAGTTATATTCATTATGTTAGTAAGTTAGTACATTAGTATGTACATAACGGATGTTCGGTATCTGTGAAACATATGTGACAATATGTCTTTATGGGAACATAAATCAGTATTTAGATATTAAACATTAAGTCATCTAAAGTCAAGAAATCTACAGTAAATTCAACGCTCAGTGTCACAATGACTTGTACTGGTTAAGTGACTTGGTCATTGAATCATTGCTGCAGACTCAGGAAATCTCCTTAACATCAGAAAGCCGTCATCTGCAATTATGCAGAATCATTGTACTGTTTGAGTTTCAATTTGCATTGTTTAGCTGCCCTTCTATATTGACGAGTGCTCATGTTAGTAGAATTACTGTCTTCTGGAACTTGTGGGGTATTTACATCGGAAGAACTCTCATGTTCAGCTAATTCCAGAGGAACTAATTTCTCTAGAGTTTTTAGAGTGACGACACTGGACCCTAACTATTCTTAATACACCATGGTGATCAGGATGAACAGCAAAAATTTTGCCTATAGGCCAATCTGACCTTGGTCCATCACTATCAACTAATACAAGATCACCGGGTATTAAGTTAACTTTATTTTATGGGTTTGCAGCTCCATACTGGTACTCTCCCAGAGCAGTGAGATATTCACGAGTGCATACTTCATTCCACCTGCATATCACTCCAGAAAGATGTTTGTAACTATCCACCTAGTCGTTCCTTCCGACACATGAGGGGTCTTCTGGATCCTCATCCTCCAGAGGTCAAAGGACTCAGAAGACTACCATGAATCAGATGAGAGGGACTCGGGGGTTCTCTCTGGGAGAAGTCATCTGAAAGATAGGTTAAGGGTCGATTGTTGACTCATGCCTTTATTTCCGTGACAATGGTTTGTAACTCGGCGAGGCTAATCTTCTGTCGATGTAAAGATTTTCTTAAGTATTTCTTCACAGTGCCTACCTGGTTGATGGGGTTCTGGGAGTTCTTCTACTCTCCAAACCCAGCCCGAGGCCAGGTTTGACTTGTGAGAGTTTGGTCCACTAGGCTGTTGCTTGGAGCGGCCCGCAGGCCCACATACCCACCACAGCCCGGTTGGTCCGGCACTCCTTGGAGGAATAAATCTAGTTTCCTCTTGAAGATGTCCACGGTTGTTCCGGCAATATTTCTTATGCTTGCTGGGAGGACGTTGAACAACCGCAGACCTCTGATGTTTATACAGTGTTCTCTGATTGTGCCTATGGCACCTCTGCTCTTCACTGGTTCTATTCTGCATTTTCTTCCATATCGTTCACTCCAGTACATTGTTATTTTACTGTGTAGATTTGGTACTTGGCCCTCCAGTATCTTCCAGGTGTATATTATTTGATATCTCTCTCGTCGTCTCTCTAGTGAGTACATTTGGAGGGCTTTGAGACGATCCCAATAATTTAGGTGCTTTATTGCGTCTATGCGTGCCGTATATGTTCTCTGTATTCCCTCTATTTCAGCAATCTCTCCTGCTCTGAAGGGGGAAGTGAGTTCTGAGCAGTACTCAAGACGGGACAACACAAGTGACTTCAAGAATACAACCATTGTGATGGGATCCCTGGATTTGAAAGTTCTCGTAATCCATCCTATCATTTTTCTGGCTGCCGCAATATTTGCTTGGTTATGCTCCTTAAACGTTAGGTCGTCAGACATTATTATTCCCAAATCCTTTACATGCTGTTTTCCTACTATGGGTACATTTGATTGTGTTTTGTACTCTGTATTATGTTTAAGGTCCTCATTTTTACCGTACCTGAGTACCTGGAATTTATCACTGATAAACATCCTGTTATTTTCTGATGCCCAGTCGAAAACTTTATTAATATCAGCTTGAAGTTTTTCAGTGTTTTCAGCCAAGATAATTTTCATACTGATTTTTGTGTCATCTGCAAAGAATGATACGAAGCTGTGACTTGTATTTTTGTCTATATTTGATATGAGAATAAGGAAAAGCAGCGGTGCAAGGACTGTCCCCTGAGGTACAGAGCTTTTAACTGCACTTGGACTAGATTTTATATGGTTGACCGTTATTCGCTGAGTCCTGTTTAACAGAAAACTGAGTATCCAGCGTCCTACTTTACCGGTTATTCCCATTGACTTCATTTTGTGTGCTATCACGATATGGTCACATTTATCGAAAGCCTTTGAGAAGTCCGTGTATATCACATCAGCATTCTGTTATATTTCTAATGCCTCAATGACTTTGTCGTAGTGCTCAAGTAGCTGTGAGAGGCACGATCTTCCCGCTCGAAATCCAAGTTGGCCTGGGTTGTGAAGGTCATTGGTCACCATGAAATTGGTGACCTGACTCCTAATCACTCTCTCAAATACTTTTATGATGTGCGATGTTAATGCAACTGGTCTACAATGCTTTGCTCCCTCCCTTGTGTAGAGGAGCTATGTCTGCTACTTTAAGTGCAACTGGTATCCCCCCCATGTCCAAGCTCTTCCTCCACACTATGCTGAGTGCCTGTGCTACCGGCACTTTGCATTTGTTTATAAATATTGAATTCCATGAGTCTGGACCTGGGGCCGAGTGCATGGGCATGTTTTCAATTTCTCTTTCAAAATTGCACTCGTGTTGATATCAATTATATTTACAGGGGTTTGAATATCCCGCATAAAGAAATTGTCTGGATCTTCCACTTTCATGTTGTTTATTGGAGTGCTAAACATGTCCTCATACTGCTTTTTTAGGATTTCACTAATTTCTTTGTCATCCTCCGTGTATGAACCTTCACTTGTACGAATAGGTCCAACACTGGCAGTGGTTTTTGCTTTTGATTTCGCATATGTGAAGAAGTATTTTGGATTTTTCTTTATTTCCTGAATTGCTTTCTGTTCTAACTGCCTTTCTTCAGTTTCATATGAGTGTTTCAATTTCCGCTCGATTTCTTCAATCTCCCTATTTAAATTATTCCTTCTTTGACATGAAATTCGTGTCTGCATAAGCAGTTCCGTTATTTTTTTTCCTGCGTTTATAGTGTCGTCTGCGTTCTCTTTCTACGTTAGATCTCTTTCTGGCTTTCCTCAAAGGAACATGTTTCAGACAGACTTGATACGCTTCCGAAGTCAGTTTATCTATTCCTTCTGTAGGACTTGTATTACTTACAACAGTTCCCCATGGAATGTTTGTAAGTTCCCTGTTTATTATCTCCCAGTCTATCCTTTTATTATTAAAATTGAATTTACTGAATAGCCCCTCTCGCTTTATCAACGTTTTAAGTCTATTCTGAGTATTGATAGTCGTTTGCACTTCAATGAGCTTGTGATCTGAATATGTGGTATCTGATATCGTAATGTCTCTGATAATGTCTTCATTGTTCGTAAAGACCAGATCTAAAAAGAACGCCTACCATGCGTTCATATAATCCTCCCTGCCACGTTGCTCGAGGTGGTATAAGTTTCCAGTGGCATTGTCTTTGCTTTAAGACTGCACTTACCTCTGGATGATTCCATATTTCCCTTAAGCACGCGTCTCCTGTCACAAAGTTAGATCCATTATCAGAGATCATCAGTTTGGGACAAGATCGACGCGCTGCAAACCTACGAAAGGCTTATAGGAAAGCTTCTGCACTCATGTCAGAAGTAACTTCTAAGTGTACGCCTCGTATGATTGCACATTTGAAGAGGTATATATAGGACTTCACCAAAATCTTGTCCGGAGTGCCCGTTAAAATAAGAGCTCCTGTGTAATCTACACCAGTGGCCTCAAAGGGACGAAGATGCACAACTCGTTCTTTAGGTAGTGGTGGAGGTCCTGGGTAAGGACACACTCGAGCATCATACCTTCTACAGATCACACAAGATTTAATAATAGATTTGACAGTTTGACAACCTTGGGGAAGCCAAAACTTCTGTCGTAAATCTGTGAGAGTGTCTAACACTTCACCATGCAATGTGCCATGATCATGGCAATGTAATACTATGAGTTTAGTTAAGATGTGGTGACGAAGAAGAAGCAAAGGATTCTTTGCTTCTAAATGAATTTCTACATGAAGCAGACGTCCTCCACATCTTAAAATATTGTTATAATCAGAATCAAACTAAATGCCTAGATACTTCAATAGTTAATAATAATAATACTTCAAGATGTTAATAATTTCTCCCATAGGTCTCCATTTGGGCTTGTTTGATCCAGTATTTGAGGGGACTAGGGAATTGATATTTAATTCCTATCTTGTTAAAAAAATCAAACACAACTTGAGTAATTTACCTAAGCTAGAATAATGATTAGGATCAATAGCTAAACATCGAGGGGGGTTCAGGGTGCACAGTAGGGACAGTGATATTGGTCACTATGAGTTGTGGCTTCTGTTTGGGCCACTGACCAACCATTTGGGTCCTTTAAACCACGTCTCGATTTTAACTAATTGTTTCAAGGTTAATTAATCCTCTTGATAGGTAGTCAGCTGGATTGTCCTTGGTGGGGACATGCCTCAATTTATAATTAGTTGACAGCTCTCGAATTTCCCTAACTCAATTACTAACACAGGGAGTTTTTTTATTATTTTTTTTACCCATTGTAGGATTGCCTTGTTGTCTGACCACACTACTATCTCACCAAAGTGAATATTATTGAGTGTCTTGGGCAGGCAATGAGCTAATCGTACACCTACTAACAAAGCTGTTAATTCTATTTGGGGTAGTGACCTCTTCATAACTGGGGCCACTCTAGCCATAGAAGTAAGTAAAATAGATTGCTTGGTGTTTACTAAATAGCCTACTGCGCCATATGCTTTGCATGAGCCATCACAATCACGTACAAATTTGTGGGTAAATTTAGTTCTAAAGCATTATAAGGAAATTTTAGAATACCAAGTTTATTGAAATCCATCGTTAGTTGCTGCCATTTATCTTTCAGATCATTATCTGCTATCAGAATAATATCAAATTCTGCTTTCAGACAACACACAGCCCCCTTGTTTAACTCCCTAAACATGCTAAACATAATCTCACTCCACAAATTCTCTTGTGTCAACTACATTTACAAAACCCTGTTCTTAAATGCAAATCCTTGTCTGAAACTCTTCCTGGACAGATGTAATAGGACCCATTATCACCACACCAGAAATAAATATCTCTTCGATATCCCCAGAGTTAAACTTAATTTGTGTAAACACTCTATGCAAATAAAGGGACCCAGTTTATGGAACTCACTCCCTACTGAATTGAAAAGCTGTCCAACTTTTACATCATTCAAAATCAATACTAAAAAGTACCTAATTTCATCTACATAGTTTCTCTTTTTGCCTTAAAATTGCACTGTATCTATTGCTACCCAATCTCCCAACCTTTTTGTTCCCAATTTGAACATCTTAACCATTGAGATCATTGCTGTTTTCTTATATGTGCTGCCATTCTATTGTATGGTGTTTATAAATCTTGTTTATCTGTATCTTTTGCTACCCAGTCTCCCAATCTTTATGTACCCATTCTGAACATCTTTACCATTGTGATCATTGCTGTCTTATATGTGCTGTCAATCTGCTGTATGGTGTCTATTAATCTTGTTTAAATTACTAATCAAGCTGTCAATGTAATCAATCAGAGCTTTAATATAACAATGTGCTTTAATATACTTACTTATCTCTCTCATCTCATTTTTCTCTTGTAATGTATCTTTCATTTATCAATTCTGATTGAAATTACCTACTTAAAATTATCTGCTAGATTAAGGACCTGCCCGAAACGCTGCGCGTACTAGTGGCTTTACAAGAATGTAATTACTGTACTATCCAATGTATTCTCACAAACCCAATGTACCTTCTTGTATATATATAAATAAAATAAAATAAAATAAAAATTAGGTAACGGATCATCCCAACCCATGTTAGTTTGCCAGCACTCCTGCATTAGGAGTTTACCCTTAATTAAAATAGGGCTAAGTAAGCCTAAATGATCAAATGGTTTACTGATATACGAGAGCAATTTTCTCAGGGTTAAGGGAGACGTATTAGTTTCCACAGACTTAATATTTAGTTTGTCAGTGGAAGTATTCCAATCCATGCCAAGAACTTTCAAATTATAAGGCACTTTGTACCCTGGAAATTCACTTTCTATTAGCTGATTCAGCTGTTGATCATTTGATGCCCATGGTTGTAGAGGCATATTGGCTCCCAGTAACTCGCGGTTAGCCTCATGATAAATTTAAATTTATTTGGTTTTATTATTAGTCGTTCCCTGGAAGTTATTAACAAATAAGTTGTTACTAATTTCAGTCTTGTATGGACTATCAGATTTCTTCAAATGGATGTCCAAGGTTGCTTGGAGTACAAATGGTGAAGAAGTAGCAGCGAATAAGACCGAGGCGAACGTATAGATGACGATTTCATTATTATGATCATTAGGATCATTCATCCAGAGAAATGTTGTAAAATTACGATCTTCCTCTTGTAGACCTACTCTTAAGAAGCCTTACAAATTTCGGCTGTATAGGTGTAAGTTCTTAATCGAAACCATAATAGTACGTCATTGAGTTAGACTCTGGCCAGTTTGTAGGCAATCATTGAGTGATGCACTATTTGCTTTTACTTTGGCACTACAATTAAATGCAATTCTAATAGGTGCAGTAGCCGAATCTTTCAAGATGGCATGATGAGGCAAATAATGCCCTAGTTTGGTATCATCATGTTCAACAACCTCAATAAATTTGTTTGCAAGCTGTTGTTGTATCAACTCGTGATACAGTTGTAATTTATCTGGTTGTTTATTCAATCTAGCTATCTGTGAATTTAATTGATTTACTGCCATGAAGTGATTAATGGGTAGCTGTGGGTGATTGAGCTTCCATGGCAATGTAACCCAATATTAGTTATCTTTATAGATGACTGAGCTAAGATACTGTTGATAAGTTCAAGTATCATCTGGACTTGGTTGTTCAGGGACAATGCTTAAGGTATCTAAATCCCATAATTTATACACAGGGGAATCAGAGTTATCCTCAGCCATGTCTCTGAATTATAGTGGTGATTGTTCCAAGGCTAGTCATGCAACTATTATTGAATTATTATGTTGATCAATTATAAGTGTTGATTTTTTCTGGGGTAGCACCAGTCCCGTAAGCAATTTGCCTTCAGCTGACAGCAACAAATTCATTCTGCATTGCCTGGAGCATCCAGTAATAAATCGATAATAATAATCTGCCCCTACAAGTATACCAACATCGGTGAGGCGGTCAGAATTTATTTTATAATCAGCCAACTTCACACCACAATGTTTAAGAAGCTTGGCTGTATTCCGTAGATCAGATTCAAATTGGTCAGATGGGATTTTGTTAACAACTATAACTTATACTGGGCTAGCATAGCCTCCCAGGCGTACCAAAACTCTCACAACCTTGTAGTCTTGAGGTCCGGTGTTAGTAAAAAAATCCGGAGATATTAAATTTCACTTGACACAAAGTTTTCAATTTCAACTGATCATCCAGTTGTTGGGTAATAAAAGTTTTTTGAGAACCTTGGTCAAGAAAACCACGGGTGGTGATTTTGGATTTCTTATTAGTTAACCTTAGCTGAGCTGTAAGTAACGTAGTAATATTGTCTGTCTTGGTAGCAAGTACATTCACTTCTTAATGTACTTTGCAATATTGCACAGTGGTTGAGTTACTAATATCCTCATTAAGATTGGGTGACCTCTGTTGGGTTTCTCCACACAGTATGTAATGATGTCGATCTTTGTGGCACTTGTTGTACACATGTAGGGCTATGGTACAGTTATTAGGGTCATGAGAACCCATGCATTTTGTGAATCTGAGTAATTCTTGAAGATGATTAATTCTGGAATTACAGTCTGAGTAGGTACTGCATTTATAGGTTAAATGTTTCTTATGACAGAACAAACATTTTTTCTCTCTTGTAGAATTAGTTGTCTTAGCAGGCGTATTAACTACAGTTTCAGAGGGAGTTATAGTCTACCTACCAATATTAGTTCTCTTACTTCTTAAAGTGGGAGTAGTTGATTTAATTTGATTTTGTTAGACTTAACCGAAGTCAATTTTGTCTTCACTGAATTCTCAGTATTAGGTTGTTTGAGTTCAGATTTAATTTTATCATGTGCCTTTTGCGTAGTGACAGTGATTCTCATTCCCTCAAATATCTGATCAAGAGAAAATATGTCTATCTTGATTGAGAGCAGAATTCTGCTAAAATGTTATGAGAAAGTTTCCTCTAGCAGGAGTAATTTTAGTGACAATTCGGAAGCTGATACATTTACTTTAGTACCTAAGGCTTTCACAAGAGACTCTACTTCCAAACTGAAGTATTGAAGGGAGTCTGTTCTGTTACTGGGTGAACATATATCCACTAATTGATAAAATAAGTTAGCTACACTTTATTCTTTGTTGCTGTAATTAACCTCCAACAATTGTATAGTTACATCATAATTGTTATCTACAAGTGATAAATTAGCTATTACCTTCTTAGCTTTCCCTTTGAGGAGACTTTGTAGGTAAGAACATTTAGTTACCTTATCTATAGAGGTTCTAGAATGTATTTGTGTATTAAATGATGTCCAAAATGTATCCAAATTTCCTTTAGCCAGTCCAGCAAATGTGGGCAAGTTCAAAGAAGGTAAATGTGCCTATGCTTGTACAGTACTGGGTTGAGATACAGTAACGTTAGTAGACACTTTATGTTTTTCTACTAATTCAAGAAGAAGATTAAATTGGTTTTGGGTGTCATCTTTATATTGAGAGTTTTTTCCTATAGTTTGGTCGATTTCATCAGAGTCAGTGTCACTATCATTTAATACACTGATATAAGACTCAATCATAGTCTTAATTTGTTCGAATTTGAGATCAGCTACTCTCAGAGATCTTTCCAACTGATGGTAATCAACTTGGGTTACCTTAGGTAGGTATTCTGACTTATTAAGCAATCGGGTTAAATGACCTTTAAGGCAACTAGGGATCTCTTTATTTTTTCGGGAGTAACCATGGTGACCTTATATTCAAGCTTAGTATGGCTTGAGTAATTGTTACTGATGCAACTTGGATACTTGTTCATTAGTTGCTAGTATCGTGATGATAGCCTAATATTTCTTGATTAGGCTGTGTGCTACCTCTTCTGGAGGTTAGCTTACCTACCTAATAGTAAATAGCTAAGATTTGAGTAATACTTAAATGCCACTACGGTATTACGTCTGGCTAGATCTTCATTATCACCATCGGTTGGTATAGTGACACCTAGTAGCACTGAAAGATGTACACAGTAAATAATAAAGGATTACATAATTAATGTAAAATAATAAATCCCACCCTGTTCAGGGTTCGCACAACATTGAATAGCAATGAATTAGTACTTTCTAACAGTACTAGCTAGAAATAAATCCTACCTAATAGAGTAGCTAAATATTTTAGGCTAGAGTTGGACATACCTTAGTACAATTCCATTCTAAAATCCTACTCCTTTGGGTTGGCATAAAATACAATAATATAATAAATGTGAAGTGCAAAATATTGGAATATATATCAGTGCTGTATTTTCTTTTATTTTTTGTAGTTTTGATATCTAATATACACTTAGACAAAATATGTGTAAAAAAATTGAAATACGTACAGTTTATGTTGACTTGCTAGCCACAACCACCTACGGTGGTTATTGATGTAAATAATGAGAAATAATGGGGTTAGGCTATAACATATGGGTGGCGGTTTATTGACAGCCGTAAATAACAATGCATATATATGTATATAGCCCAATACCTGATAATACTACTTTATTAATAGTATACTATAATCGCGTTAGTAATTAATTCTACTGTATCAAGTTTATCGAGAAGAACCAAAAAGAATGTTGGGAAATCTGACTATAGAATAATGAAAATAATTCTAATAAAATTCGAAGGACCATTCTTAAACAAGAAAAACTAGAGAACCAGTGCATATGGATCTCTCGATTAAATATAAATAAAATCTAATACATCATAATGAATGAATTGTAAAATTAAACAGAATACAGAGCCGATCCCACTACAACAGACTTTAGGGGGGTAATTTTGTAAAATATTTAATATGCAGTACATCAACCTCTCTGCCGACCAAGCAGGAGCCGCTGCGACACACAAAGATACTAGTCAGCCAAGTACAGGGAATTAGATCATCAGTACATCTTCGTTCAAATAGGGTCTGAGACCCTAGGCCCATGGGGAGAGAGTGCAACAAGGTTTCTTAAGGATCTTGGTTCCAAACTCATTGACACTACATGAGACCCTAGAGTAGCAAGTTTTCTCTTTCAGCGCCTCAGTGTTGCGATCCAAAGGGCTAGTGCTCGCTGCATCCTCGGTTCCTGCCTGGCATCGGAGGAATTCAAGAAAATCTACAGCCTCTAGGAAGTGAACTTTTCCTTGTGTCTTCTCAATGTTCATTTTTTGTATAAAATCAGATTTGTAACTGTAAAACCTTGCATAATAGAGTGTACACCCAAATAAAAAGGGGGGTGGTAGGAGAAGCGAACACTCATACGTATTCAGAGTTAAATGGCAAGTTTTCTCTGAATGCTCTGTGTTCCCTTTTAGGGCTGTGGGTCCCTATAATTGCACCAGAGGTGAAACCCCCTCTATAATATGCAGTATTATAACATAACTGGCATAATTGGCAATCCCCTCACAGTGTTTAAGAGAGAACTGGATAAGCACCTCCAAAGGATACCTGATCAACCAGGCTGTGACTGATTCGTCAGGCTGCGAGCAGCGGCGTCCAACAGCGTTGTTGATCAGTCCAGTAACCAGGAGGGCTGGTCCTCGACCGGGCTGCGGGGATGCTAAGCCCCGGAAGCACCTCAAGGTAAGGTATATATAATATAATCGAATCATATAATATTCATTCGTTAGATTTAGATAATGATCTATCTACTTAGAAAAACACTGACAGCTAAACTGTTTGTAGAGATAGTAGCATGTGTCCCCAAAACTCGCCACATAAACTTGTCTCAAAAGGCTACCTTGGGAACACGTGATCGAGGTGGCGACTTATTGTCCTTCTTGCCAGTAATACCTGAGCTGAAAGACGAGCAGCATGTAAATACTATCTAAACAATAATTATACCACACATATTCTCGAAATTTAGTGTGGGGATGCGCTGAGATGATGAAAGTAAATGATGAAGCTGTCACGTAGTCCTGGCGTCTATAGGAGCACGGATGGCGTGATTGTGAGACGATGAAAATGGCAAGCTTCAGGACACTCTTGATATTAATGGTGTCTCTCTGTCGACTCGCTCACGCATGCGCTCTAGCACGTAATGTTTGATCTCTGTCAAGACCTTATATAGTTCGTCCATCTTCCCAAGATAATGGAGACAAGGTTTATTATAAATTTTCCGATGTTAATTTGTCTTACATGACAACAAATATGTTCTCGCTGTGCAAAAAAATTTAAATGAATCCGTGTTCATATGGGTGAGAATATAAAGAGTAGAAATTCGTTATTCAAGTATTCACTGGAATAGCAGGATTTAGCTGTATTGAATATTTCCAGCAAATAATAATTTATGGATTAATCGACTATAAATCTATGATTAGCTAATAATTCTTATTAAAGAATGCTGAAGTAAAGTGAATTTAATGCAATTCACGTAAGGGTAAACATTTTCCCCCAGCTGTGTGGGTTGATGCAACAGTCCGCCATAATTTCTAGGGAAAATGAGTTATTACTACGCTTTAATAAAATCAACTCAAGATTACTAAACTATTGGTTAGTAGAGTTAGTGGATTATACTACATAGTACAAGAATAGTTTCTTAAAGTACTAAGTGTTAATAAATAAGTGTTGGAAATTTCCAACACAGAGGTATGCCACTAGGCTAGTGCCAGAACTAAGAGGCATGAGTTATAAGGAAAGGCTGCGTGAACTGCACCTCATGTCGCTGAAAGATAGAAGAGCTCGGGAAGACATGATCACCATATACAAAATTCTCAGCGGAATCGACAGGGGTAGACATAGATGGATTATTCAACACAGGTGGTACACGTGCACGGGGATACAGGTTGAATCTGAGTACCCAAATGTGTCACAGAGACATTAGAATTAACTCTACAGTGTCAGAGTAGTTAGTAAATGGAATGCAATAGGAATTGGAGGCTGACGCCATATACAGTTTCAAATATAGATATGATAGAGCCCAGTAGGCTTAGGAATCTGTACATCAGTTGATTGACGGTTGAGAGGTAGGACCAAAGAGCCAAAGCTCAACCCACACAAGTACAACTAATGAGTGCTTGGTGGCTTACTAGTACTCACCTAGTACAACTAGTTGTACTAGGTGAGTACACTCACACACACACACCACATTTACGTACCAGTGAGCCCAAAACATAGTTTTTGGTCATATGAAGGGTACAGCAACGCAATGATAACGCAACATAGTGAATTCTTATAACGTTGGATAAGAAAAAAAATTGAAAAAGAACGAGACTGTGGCAAGACGGTGGCACCAAAGGCCTGAGAAGGGAAGAGCTTGGACCACCACGTGGGAGGACCTCTGGCGGGGACGTCAACAATTAAGGCGAACATCGCTTCTTAAATCACCTAATTGTGCTGTGGGATGCTTACTCGGAGGTGAGTGCCTCTCAAAGTCAGTCATACAAGGTGTACAGTGTTTTTTAAATAGTAATTAGCTTTGAACATAAGTTAATTAAAATACGAAAAAGAAGCTCAAGAGCCTCAGCTTGGTACTAGTTTCTCACACCTGTGTGTTACATTACACTGCCACTGATTAGACCTACACCCCCCCCCCCTCTCCTCACCATAACACGCCAGTGTAAACATACACACACGCGCAAACCAGCCTACCGCCAACCTCACCTCTCACCCCAGGGACTGACCCTCCATACCTCACCCACCTGATTGCCCTCCTTCCTCTCTGCCTACTTCCCTCTCTCCCTCACTCACCCTCCCTTTCACTCCCCTTCACTCCTCCTCTCCCTTTTACTCCCTCTCTCCACCAGTTAACCCCCACCGTGCCACCCACACAATAAACACACACACACACACACACACACACACACACACACACACACACACACACACACACACACACACACACACACACACACACACACACACACACACACACATACACATACACACACACACACACACACACACACACACACACACACGCACACACACACACACGCACACACACGCACACAAAGACACACACGGACACACACACACACGCACACACAGACACACACACAGACAGACACACACACACATACACACACACACACACACACACACACACACACACACTGCTTGTGAGAAGAGCAGCTGAGAAACGGTATGAAAATGATATAGCTAATAAAGTCAAGACCGAACCAAAGCTACTACACAGTCACATCAGGAGGAAGACAACAGTGAAGGAACAGGTGATGAAACTTAGGGTGGGCGAGGACAGGTACACAGGGAATGACAAAGAGGTGTGTGAAGAACTCAACAAAAGGTTCCAGGAGGTCTTTACAATAGAACAGGGAGATGTCGCGGCGCTAGAAGAGGTGGCAGGTGACCTTGGATAGGTTCGAAATTACAAGAGATGAGGTCAAGAAGCACCTATTGGAGCTGGATGTGAGAAAAGCTGTTGGGCCGGATGGAATCTCGCCATGGGTATTGAAAGAGTGTGCAGGAGCACTTTGCCTACCACTCTCCATAGTGTATAGTAGATCACTGGAAACGGGGGACCTACCAGAAATATGGAAGACTGCTAATGTAGTACCAATATACAAAAAGGGTGACAGACAAGAGGCACTGAACTACAGGCCAGTGTCCTTAACTTGTATACCATGCAAGGTGATGGAGAAGATTGTGAGAAAAAACCTAGTAACACATCTGGAGAGAAGAGACTTCGTGACAACCCATCAACATGGGTTCAGGGAGGGTAAATCTTGCCTTACAGGCTTGATAGAATTCTACGATCAGGTGACAAAGATTAAACAAGAAAGAGAAGGGTGGGCGGACTGCAGTTTTTTGGACTGTCGGAAAGCCTTTGACACAGTACCCCATAAAAGGTTGATGCTTAAGCTGGAGAAACAGGCAGGAATAACTGGTAGGGCGCTCCAGTGGATAAGGGAGTACCTAAACAATAGGAAGCAGAGAGTTACAGTGAGGGGTGAGACCTCAGACTGGCGTGAAGTCACCAGTGGAGTCCCACAGGGCTCTGTACTTGGACCTAACCTGTTTCTGATATACGTAAATGATCTCCCAGAGGGTATAGACTCATTCCTCTTAATGTTTGCTGACGACGCCAAAATTATGAGAAGGATTAAGACAGAGGAGGACAGCTTGAGGCTTCAAGAAGACCTGGACAAGCTGCAGGAATGGTCGAACAAATGGCTGTTAGAGTTTAATCCAAGCAAATGTAATGTAATGAAGATAGGGGTAGGAAGCAGGAGACCAGATACAAGGTATCACTTGGGAGATGAAATACTTCGAGAGTCCGAGAGAGAGAAAGCCCTGGGGGTTGATATCACGCCAGACCTGTTCCCTGAAGCTCATATCAAGAGGATAACAGCAGCAGCATATGCCAGGTTGGCTAACATAAGAACGGCCTTTAGATACTTGTGTAAGGAATCTTTCAGAACATTATATACCACATATGTCAGACCAATCCTGGAGTATGTGGCACCAGCATGGAGTCCATATCTAGTCAAGCATAAGACTAAAATGGAAAAGGTTCAAAGGTTTGCCACCAGACTAGTACCCGAGCTGAGAGGTATGAGCTACGAGGAGAGACTACGGGAATTAAACCTCACTTCGTTGGAAGACAGAAGAGTTAGGGGGGACATGATCACCACATTCAAGATCCTCAAGGGTATCGACAGGGTTGATAAAGACAGGCTGTTTAACACAAGGGGCACACGCACTAGGGGACACAGGTGGAAACTGAGTGCCCAAATGAGCCACTGAGATATTAGAAAGAACTTTTTTAGTGTCAGAGTGGTTGACAAATGGAATGCATTAGGCAGTGATGTGGTGGAGGCTGACTCCATACACAGTTTTAAGTGTAGATATGATAGAGCCCAATAGGCTCAGGAACCTGTACACCTGTTGATTGACAGTTGAGAGGCGGGACCAAAGAGCCAGAGCTCAACCCCCACAAGCACAACTAGGTGAGTACAACTAGGTGAGTACACACACACACAGGTCAAGCGGGATGGTAAGACAACAGAATGAAGCTGGAGGAGAGGGATTGGACGAGTCATTCATGGAGATGATTGCTAAGGCATGGAAGGAAGTCAGTGGGGAATTGAAGGACCTGAGGGAAACTATATGTAAGCTGCAGATAGAACTAAGTGCAGCACAAGAAGAGATAAAAAGCCTAAAATCAGGCCCTCATCAGACTCTGGCCCAGGAGACCTATCCCCCAGGTACCAGGAGATATAGCAATGGCAGGGACCCCTACAATTGGCCCAACCTTTGCTGAAATGCTCAAGAGCCCAGGAGCAATGTCCACAGTCAAGGAAGTTGTAATGAAAGCAGTAACCTCACAGGAGGCAGCTAGATGCACAAGCCAGCTAATGGAAAGGAAAAGAGCTGTAGTAGTGGTAGGTGTCAAGGAACAAGAGGGCTCCACAAGGGAGGAAACGAGGACTAAAGACAAAGCTGCAATGGCAGGGATATTAAAGGAGATAGGAATGGAAGGGGCTGAACGAGACATAGAACAGTTTTTCCGGATTGGCCAGTACAACAGAGACAAAAAGAGATTGATCAAGGTAGTATTCAAGAGCAAGGTCATCAAAGAGGACATCCTAGTAAGGAAGAGCAAACTGAGGCATGCAAGGAACTACAAAGAGGTATATGTTCAGAGGGACATGACCAGAGACGAGATAGTAAGGGCAACAGATGCAAGGAAAAGGCGCAAGGAGAGGGAAGAGAGCCAGGGAACCTCAGCTTCCAACCCAGTAATCCCAGAGGGGAGTGGGGAACCCCAATCCAGCAACCCATGAACCCCAGGGGGGAATGCAACACCCCAGCCCACCACCCAATAGGGCCCTCCCTACCCCCCAGCACAAACCCTTCCTTGCCCCTGCATAATGCCCATCATGAAACCCAAATCCTCCCCCCTCCCTTTACCCCAAGTAGCCCCTGCTTTCCCAGCCCCTGGTCTTCTCCCTGCCCCAAGCAGGCCTGAGCAAGACCAAAGCCCTCTATCCCCCACTCCACCTCCCTCCAAACCCCTGTCAACTACATCGCAGGAGGGCGTGCCCTCTCCCCAAGCAATCCATGCCCCCTCACCCCCAGGACTTCTTCCTGCCCCAAGCAGGCCTGAGGAAGACCTAAGCCCTCCACCCCCCACTCCACCATCCCCTGAACCCCTGGCAACTACCTCACAGGAGGATGAGCCTACCCAAGTAGCAATCCCATAGAACAACCTCCTACACTTGTAGGGAGTGTGGGTGAAATTGGATATAAGAAAGTGAGCTTCAAGGTAATGTACTCATACATTGATGGGATTACCAATAAAGCAAGTGAACTGGCAGAAAGGGTGCAAGAAGAAAACCCTGATGTAATAGGACTAATGGAAACAAAATTGTCAGGAGTCATAACAGATGCTGTGTTTCCAAAGGACTACTATATAGTAAGGAAAGAGAGGGAAGAGAGAGGAGGTGGAGGAGTGGCCCTGCTGATAAGGAAGGACTGGAGTTTTGATGAGATGGAAATTCCGGGCTGTGACGGATTCAGAGATTACATAACAGGAACTATAACAATGGGTGAACCTAAGATAATAGTGGCAGTCATTTACAACCCTCCCCTAAATGACAGAAGACCTAGACAGGAGTTTGATAGGAACAACATGGCAACCATTAATATAATAGAGAGAGCAGCTTCAGTTGCCTGCAGGAATGGCTCAAGACTCTTAATCATGGGTGATTTCAACCATGAAAAGATAGACTGGGAGAATGGGGACCCACATGGTGGTGCAGATACGTGGCGAGCTAAACTCTTGGAAGTGGCAACAAGGAATTTTCTGAGCCAGCATGTCAAGGAACCCACAAGAGTGAGAGGCAATGATGAACCAGCTAGACTCGACTTGATATTCACCCTGAATGAGTCAGAAATAAGGGAAGTCAAAGTTGAAGCCCCCATAGGAATGAGTGACCACAGTGTACTGACCTTTGAGTACTTGGTGGAGGTAGGGATAACCTATCCAAGGATGGGAGTGGAGGGGAAAAGACTGAATTAACGAAGAGGAAAATATGACGAGATGAGGAACTTCCTCAGGGGAATACCATGGGAAACAGAACTTAGAGACAAGAATGTGCAGGTCATGATGGATTTTGTCACCCAAAAGTGTCAGGAAGCTGCAGACAGGTTTATCCCCATCCAAAAGGAGAAAAACGAAAAACAACAGAAAAACCCATGGTTCAACCAGGAATGTAAGATAGCGAAACAACTGAGTAAAAGAACATGGAGAAACTACAGAAATAACAGAACACCAGAGAGCAGGGAGAGATTCCAGAGGGCCAGAAATGAGTACATCAGAGTGAGAAGGGAAGCAGAGAGACCGTTTGAAAATGACATCACGAGTAAAGCCAAGACCCAACCAAAGCTGTTCCACAGCCACATCAGGAGGAAAACAGCAGTGAAAGAACAAGTGATGAAGCTGCGGAAAGGGGAGAACAGATACACAGAGAATGACAAGGAGGTGTGTGAAGAGCTCAACAAGAGATTCCAGGAGGTCTTCACAATAGAACAAGGAGAAGCCCCTGCACTAAACGAGGAGGCGGCAAACCAAGCAACCTTGGAGGAATTTGACCTCGCCAGTGATGAGGTCAAAAGGTGTCTGCTGGAGCTGGATGTGACAAAGGCTGTTGGGCCTGATAGAATCTCACCATGGATACTAAAGGAAGGTGCAGAAGCACTAAGTGTGCCACTCTCTATGGTGTATAACAGGTCACTGGAAACAGGAGACTTACCAGAAAGTTGGAAGACAGCTAACGTGGTCCCAATATACAAAAAGAGTGACAGGCAAGAGGCACTGAATTACAGGCGAGTTTCCTTAACTTGTATACCATGCAAGGTGATGGAGAAGATCGTGAGGAAAAGGCTCGTAGAGCATCTGGAGGGAAATAACTTTGTAACGCACCACCAACATGGGTTCAGAGATGGTAAATCGTGCCTCACAGGTTTAATAGAATTTTATGACCAGGCAACGAAAATTAGGCAGGAAAGAGAAGGGTGGGCCGACTGCATTTTCCTGGATTGCCAAAAAGCCTTTGACACAGTACCCATTAAAAGGCTGTTAAAAAAGTTGGAGCAACAGGCAGGAGTAAAAGGAAAGGTGCTCCAGTGCATAAGGGAGTACTTAAGCAACAGGAAACAGCGAGTAACGGTGAGGGGGGAGACATCAGAGTGGCGAGATGTCACCAGCGGAGTCCCACAGGGCTCAGTACTTGGACCCATCCTGTTTCTAATATATGTGAACGATCTTCCAGAGGGTATAGACTCATTCCTCTCGATGTTTGCTGATGATGCAAAAATTATGAGAAGAATCAAGACGGATGAAGATAGACAGAGACTACAGGTTGACCTGGATAAACTGGAGGAATGGTCTAGAAAATGGCTGCTAAAGTTCAACTCGGGAAAGTGTAAGGTGATGAAATTAGGCGAAGGGAGCAGGAGGCTGAACACAAGGTATCATCTGGGAGGGGAAATCCTGCAAGAGTCAAATAGAGAGAAGGATCTGGGGGTTGATATCACACCGAACCTGTCCCCAGAGGCCCACATCAAAAGAATATCATCAGCGGCATATGCTAGACTGGCCAACATAAGACCTGCCTTCAGAAACTTGTGTAAGGAATCTTTCAGAACCCTGTATACCACTTATGTAAGACCAATCCTGGAGTATGCAGCTCCAGCCTGGAGTTGTGGGAAATTTTTACCCACCATATCTAATAATCATCTAAGAAATGTATAATTTCTATATCATATCTAAATCATATCAAAATCATATCTAAATCGTATCAAAAATCATATTAGAATCATGAAAAATTCATTATATAGCTTGATCCTGGATGACAATGGCACCATGAACACGTACGCAACAGGGGCCCTTTTGATGCCTACGTGACTTTGTACATGATCTTTCAAGGATCCAGAAGCTTCTAGAAGGACTTCTTAATTAAAAAACTATTGGAACATTGATTCAACATCCGGTAGGATTAAAAATCGAATCCTTAATAAGAATCAGTGGTACTTTCAAATACTACTTATAATCTTTAAATCTTATATCTAATTATATTATAATCACATCTTATCTTAATCATAAGTCTAGACTGTAAAAATAATCAATCAATATTCATTGAAGGCTACCGTGCTCAGAGAGCATGAGAGGGCGAGGGGGGCAGTGAAGCGCCCACCAACAAGCCCAGGGGCACTCCGCGTTTGTTTACAAATGAGTGAACAAGTGACTGATCCTTAGCGAACATTACCAGCTCAAGGACACCTTATCTAATATTTTTTATCGCCAGTGAATACTCTCTAGAACTGGGGGAGTACCTGGACAATATCTACAAGGAAAATCCTAGAACATTCACATAAAATAGAGTGTATAGTGGAGATCAGTGACACGGTTTCCTCCACCTTCATTCATAAACTTTTATCTCGAATCATTCTTCTGCAACTACAGGATAATCACGTAGCAACGCTACCAGATCATCATACAGCAACGCTGTAGCAAAATATCGTGCCTAAACTCAACAAGAGAGAGTTAATCAGTCTGGCAAACTTGTCAGACAGGCACCCCGACTGGCAGAGAAGTATATTGAAGGTTATTTGGTATATGATTGGCCAATTGTATGCTTGTGTAGCTTTAATATCCTATAAATCTGTCTGTTGGTTAAAAAGCGAGGCAAAGCCTCATTCACGGTACGTTTATTAAAATTGTAGTGTAGCTGTGAATCTTATCCAAGCACTGAACCTCATGAGTGTCCATTCTGTCAGAAAAGAATTCAGCCTCAATAAGTAAAAACCTCACAAGTGTCCACAGTCTTGGAAGAGATTCACTCAAGCTAACTGTATCATATAAATTGAATATGTCTGCATATATACTTGAATATATAAATTAAGTTATCAATAGCTTGCTTAGTTAATTTTTAAGTTATCATATAAGTTCATTTAATTGAATATAATTTCTAGTACTTAACAGTATTTAGACTACATTTAAGGTCATTTATTATACTTTTACAATTTAATTTGTTGTTTATAGTATAAGTACATATTGGCTGTTAAGTTATGGTACTAGGTTAGACTATGTATGTTTAAATCTCTGATTTAAACAGAGCCAGTGTTCAGTCAGATAACTGAATTTATCAAATCTTATCCTTGTATAAAATACAAGCTGATGTGAGATCCCTGTCTACAGGTGGACTGGAACTTCTATCAACAAGTCATTCACCCCACCTGTCCCTTACAGCCCACAATCTGTCATTAGGAAAAGAGGATTTAGGATTTACAACCCTAGCTAGAGATTTTAATTGAATTAATTTGCAGACAGTAATTTTTTAATTTAGTTCAGTACAAGTCCCTGGTAGTCTCCTCTTATATCAATCCCAGCAGGTTTTTCCCACATTAATGGTCCTTCGAACCGGATAATAATGGTCCTTTATACCTAGATATTTATGATCATTCGTTTACCGAATATTTCAATGCCAAATACATAAGAAACTTCTTGATTTTGCATTGGAATAATTCTTACATATTCTAGCCTAACCTAGCTATCAGCCAATATTTATCATAGCTATATATCTTAAGTAAGCAAATAGTTTGCAGTGGCTTAAGCCACCATATCCATTAACTAGTAAGCATTCATAACAAACTGATACTGTTTTGTGTTAAGAAACCTCAGTAATTAAGTATATCAGTGTCACAGACACAACTGCATCTTAATCATAAATACCAATTATCTACCTCATTGTGGTAACATTACATATATATTTAAGTGTATTATCTAGCATTATCTCTAATCTACTGATTTTCAGAGCTGCTCATTACATAATATTCTTTAAAAAAGTGTTATCATCACTGTAAGAGCTTTCATTACAATCTATCCATAATCAACTATATCATACCCTATTCCAGGTAAAACCAGTAGACATTCTACTGTATTTTATCTAACAATTATTATGGTAACAGATTTTGTAATAACTTTGCAAAAATAGTGCCTTTTACTATTTTTAAAAAATTATTACAGGATTTACCAACTTGGTGCATTCGTGCATTCGGGTCACAAATCAAATTATTACAGTACTTTTGATAATTGAACACCTGCTACAACCAGATTCCAGGGAGGAAATGAAGGACGATCTTTGGAATCATTTCCTAAGTAGACAGGAAAGCTCATTTATCAAAATACATTAACATCATACATATTTATCAGAAAAAAGAGAAAAATCTCGGAATCTCCGAAACTCGGAAAAGGTCAAAATGACTAACAGTATTCCACCTGTAGCTGAAACAGAAAAGAAAAGGACACAACGTGTCTAAAAAAATCACTTGAATCTACAGCCTACAGACCATTTAAATCAGGTGATAGACAAATGTCATCATCACTTGGCTACAATAGTCTACAATTGGGGATTAAGACCAATCTTAATCTCACATCACAATCTGAAAGGCTAACAACACATTGACAATGTCAATACAAATATTATCATCCATCTAAGATAACTATCTTAATCCAAGAATATAGTCTTGATCACCTAATCTCATGCTTTCACTGGAGTGAAAGCAGCCTCAGAAAATCTGAAGTTAATCAAGCATCTCAAAGAGACTTACTTAATAGAAAAGGCAAAGCCGAGAAAAAAGCAAAAGCAAAATGCTTCATCACATCATGAATAATGTAGATACACATTATTACAGATACAATTCATCCTTTAAGGAAATCCTTGGAGGAGTACAAGTGTTACATGCTTGTATAACCTACTTGCATGTAATTACTTACCTACAAGTGTTACATACTTGTAACAACATTTTATCACAAAGCCAAATCCTTGATGGACTTCGAGCTTACGTACAAAGATTACGAAGCCGAGGAAAACTTAGATCTCAAGAAAAAATCCCCAAAAGTGAATCCACGGACAAAAGCAAAAATGTCCAGAATGGCAGTCTAAAATCAAGGCAACAAAATTCCTCTTCTGCAAAGTGGAAACAGAATAATGTTGGCTCTTATGCTATATCCCCCACAGTTAACAGAACTGTAGGAAACCAAGCTCCTAAGACAGATAAGACAAAAGGAGCTACAAGTGCCCCAAAATGTTTATTCTGTCAAGAAGCACATACCATTTATCAATGCACAGTTTATGTAGGCCGTGCCAGTCGAATCGATCGACTGAAATCTCTGAACAGGTGCATCCGTTGTCTACGGAAGCACGATACTAGTGAGTGTATCACTCAATTGCAGAACTGCCAATATTGTCATAAAAGTGTACATCACACAGCACTCTGTGGTGATATTAACACTCAATCCAGATCACAGACTTCCAATAATCAACCTGCATCTCAGGCAAAGCCCAAAGATGATACCACAACAGCCGTACAATTCTGTACAGTAATGAGCAATGTCAACGACTTGGATACAGAAATTGTTACAACAGCCATATTGCCTACTGCACAGCTAGAACTATGCAATCAAGGAATTTGTATTCCAACTAGAGGCTTTTTTGATCAAGGGTCACAGAAAACCTTTATCAGTAAAAAGATGGCAGAAGATTTACAACTTAAATCTTCAAAGCAAGTATCTACATCTATATCAGGGTTTTTTACTAATTCTGGTCGTAGAACCTTTCCAGTAGTAAAACTCAATGTCTGTCTAGGTACATCCCAAAGGACAGTAGAAGCCATAGTAGTTGATAAAATTCCTACTGAAATGGAAGTGACTGGTCTGACAGCAACTATTAAATTCCTAAAAGAAAAAGGAATCCAATTAGCAGATCCTCTACTCGATTCTGACCTCATAGGGGATATCGGAATCCTGATTGGAGCTGACTACTATCATCGATTCATTCTGGGATCAGAAGAATCTATGGGTATGAATATACTCAAATCAGCAGGAGGCATATTGATGACAGGACCTATACTAGATCTTGAACCTTCAACTCCTGAAAAATCACATCATACAGAAACTGTAATAGTGGCATGACTAGGCAAAGAACAGTCACCACTTAAAATCCCCCACATGATTGATGATGGATTAGAATCTGTACCTCAATTGTGGGAACTTGATGCCATAGGAATAATTCCTGAACAACCAAGTCCTGATGATGTCTGTGCATATAATCAATACTTAGAAACTGTACAGTACTATGATGGACAGTACTGGGTAAGGCTACCATGGAAAATCAACCATAAAACCTTACCTACCAATTATCACATGGCTTATAGTCAATTTAAATCGCAACTAGCAAAGCTAAGAAAAAGGCCTGAGCATTTAAAACTCTATCATGAGATTATTGCTCAACAATTAAAGAATAAATTCATCGAAGTCGTGAAACATGACAATACGCAAACAGGCCATTTTTTACCTCACATGGCTGTAATGAGAGAATCAAAAACAACTCCTTTACGGATAGTTTTTAATTGTAGCTCTAAATCTGGACCCCAAGGAACCAGTCTAAATGATTGTTTGCAAACAGGTCCAAGTCTAACTCAGAAATTGTATGACATACTGTTGAAGTTTAGACTTAACAAATATGCGTATTCAGCAGATATAAGTAAGGCCTTTCTCAGAGTTGGCTTGCAGGAAGAAGATAGAGACTTCACTAAGTTTCTATGGGTAGAGAACCCAGAAGATGTCAATAGTCCTGTAGTGACTTTCAGATTCTCTTCAGTTCTTTTCGGCGCGACAAGCAGTCCATTTCTGTTGCAAGCAACTCTAGATACTCATCTGAAGAAATCATCAAGTCCCTGTAAGACTGAAATCAGTCAAAATCTATATGTAGATAATTTTCAAGGGACAGTTAACAGTACTACTGAACTGTTACAATTATATCAAGAGGCCAACAAGGAGCTACAAGGTGCCAACATGCCACTACAATCTTGGGCCTCTAATAATGCAACATTGAATAATCAAATAGCAATAGATTACCCTGAATATCACGTACCAGAATCACAAAAGGTGTTAGGTATGGATTGGGATTTAATCTCGGACACAATATCGATCAAATCTGTGCCAGTAAATTACAACATCACTACAAAAAGGGATTTGCTTTCACAAGTTAGCAAAGTATTCGACCCACTTGGTCTACTAAATCCTTTGACTATCAAGTGGCGTTTATTGGTGCAACAAGCATGGAAAGCTAAGGTTGGTTGGGATGATCCACTACCAATCCAGTTACAAAAAGCTTGGATGGAAGTGGCTCAAGAACAAACTTTAGTTGAAAAGATAATCTTTCCGAGACACATAGTCGAGGAAAATGAAGAAGTATCACTACATGTATTCGCAGACTCGTCAGCCAAAGCTTTTGGAGCTTGTGCTTACTTAGTGACTTCTAATCAATCATATCTTATCACCTCTAAGGCCAGAGTCGCTCCATTAAAAAAGAGGACTTTGCCTCAGATGGAACTAACAGCACTGCTAACTGGTACACGCTTAGCTGTGCATATCAAACAAGTCTTGTCTACCATGAACATCAAAGATGTCATTATATGGTCTGACAATGAAGCTGTCTTACAATGGGTACGAAACGACAACTGTCCAACTCCATATGTAAAAAATCGCGTCTCGGAAATTAAAGAAATTTCCGCAGGCTTTCAATTGTTGCATGTACCAACAAAGGATAATCCAGCTGATCTCTTATCAAGAGGTATGACATTTAAACAGTTTGCAAAGGCAGATATTTGGTTTCATGGGCCTCGATGGTTAGTGAATGGTAGTTGGCCTGAACAAAAGCCACACGTCATTACGACACAAACCATAACTACCACCAGGCAGCGAGCTCAAATATCAGTCTTGGATTGTACTCGTTACTCCTCGCTCATCAAATTAATCAATGTAACACAGAACGTGTTTCATTATCTCAGGAAAAAAGGTATAAAATACACTTTTCCTGATGCACTTATCTATTGGGTAAGACAAGCCCAGAGAGAAACTTATGGGAATAACTATGAAAATCTTCCGCACAAGTTAAAACACAATCTCGGTCTGTGGATAGACCAAGAAAATCACAACATTCTGCGTTGTGGAGGGAGACTTAAACACGCAGATATCAATCTAGATACGGTGCATCCATGGCTTTTACCAAAAAATCATTGGATCACAAGGTTGATTGTGTTGCATACACATCAACAAATCATCAAACATGGAGGAGTATTAGACACACTCACACAAATCAGACAGCAGTACTGGATTCCTCAGGGAAGACAGTCAGTCAAATCAATCTTGAAGAATTGCATGATATGCCGAAGGTACGATGCAAGAACTTGCTCTTATCCAGGGCCACCACCCCTACCAAAGGAACGAGTGGTCCATCGACAACCTTTCGAAACGACAGGAGTAGATTATACAGGAGCAATATATCTAACAGGGACTGCAGATAAGCAACCTATCAAGGCATACATCTGTCTGTTCACCTGTGCTACCACCAGGGCAGTACATCTAGAGGTAACACCCGATATGACTGCTCAATCATTTATTCAAGCTTTCCGCAGATTCGCAGCACGCCGATCATGCCCTAAGCTGATGATTTCAGATAATGGAGCAAACTTGGTAGCTGGAGAAGCATGTCTACGGGAAATCTGTTCCCATCCTGCAGTTACTTCCACACTGGAACAGCGTCATTGCAGATGGAAATTTATCCCTCCGAGAGCCCCATGGCACGGAGGATTTTATGAACGGTTAATAGGAACTGTAAAAAGATCCTTGAGAAAATCTCTACACCGTCAGAAAATCAATCTTCAAGAACTCCAGACAGTAATCACGGAAATAGAATCAAGGGTGAATAACCGGCCGTTGACTTACTTGTCTGAGGATCCTACTCAACATGAGCCATTAAGTCCTGCCCACCTAATGTATGGAAGACTTCTGACTCCAGTACCATCTCTAGTGGATGATGAGATCAGAGATCCCTCATATGTGGGTCAGAGCGAGTTGGTTCAGGGGTATAAGCATCTGTCCAGCATAATCCAAAAATGGAATGATGTTTGGACAAAAGAATATCTTACATCTCTACGAGAACATCACTATGGGGCCAATGTCCCACATAATATAGCTAATCTCCAACCTGGCGATATTGTCTTGGTAGACAGTGATGGCTCTAGGGCTGACTGGCCATTAGGTAAAGTTGTCTCAGTCCATCCAGATAGTCAGGGGATTTTGAGAATAGTCAAAATCCTGTCTAAAGGAACAACTTCCCTGAAGACATTGGACAAACTCATCCACATGGAATCAGTGAGCCAGCTGCAGTTAGATCCTGAGAGACCTCAAGACACTCTAACTCCACAAGACCCACAGACTCCTAACAGACACAATCGTCCACAACGGACAGCAGCACAAAAGTGCAAGCAAAATTTGCACTTGTATTATCAATCCAATGGAGAGTAAATAAATACATATGGTTACTATTGTCCTAAGTATTGGACTCTGTGCCAGTTCTCTCCCTCTGGAAGATGTGGGAAATTTTTACCCACCATATCTAATAATCATCTAAGAAATGTATAATTTCTATATCATATCTAAATCATATCAAAATCATATCTAAATCGTATCAAAAATCATATTAGAATCATGAAAAATTCATTATATAGCTTGATCCTGGATGACAATGGCACCATGAACACGTACGCAACAGGGGCCCTTTTGATGCCTACGTGACTTTGTACATGATCTTTCAAGGATCCAGAAGCTTCTAGAAGGACTTCTTAATTAAAAAACTATTGGAACATTGATTCAACATCCGGTAGGATTAAAAATCGAATCCTTAATAAGAATCAGTGGTACTTTCAAATACTACTTATAATCTTTAAATCTTATATCTAATTATATTATAATCACATCTTATCTTAATCATAAGTCTAGACTGTAAAAATAATCAATCAATATTCATTGAAGGCTACCGTGCTCAGAGAGCATGAGAGGGCGAGGGGGGCAGTGAAGCGCCCACCAACAAGCCCAGGGGCACTCCGCGTTTGTTTACAAATGAGTGAACAAGTGACTGATCCTTAGCGAACATTACCAGCTCAAGGACACCTTATCTAATATTTTTTATCGCCAGTGAATACTCTCTAGAACTGGGGGAGTACCTGGACAATATCTACAAGGAAAATCCTAGAACATTCACATAAAATAGAGTGTATAGTGGAGATCAGTGACACGGTTTCCTCCACCTTCATTCATAAACTTTTATCTCGAATCATTCTTCTGCAACTACAGGATAATCACGTAGCAACGCTACCAGATCATCATACAGCAACGCTGTAGCAAAATATCGTGCCTAAACTCAACAAGAGAGAGTTAATCAGTCTGGCAAACTTGTCAGACAGGCACCCCGACTGGCAGAGAAGTATATTGAAGGTTATTTGGTATATGATTGGCCAATTGTATGCTTGTGTAGCTTTAATATCCTATAAATCTGTCTGTTGGTTAAAAAGCGAGGCAAAGCCTCATTCACGGTACGTTTATTAAAATTGTAGTGTAGCTGTGAATCTTATCCAAGCACTGAACCTCATGAGTGTCCATTCTGTCAGAAAAGAATTCAGCCTCAATAAGTAAAAACCTCACAAGTGTCCACAGTCTTGGAAGAGATTCACTCAAGCTAACTGTATCATATAAATTGAATATGTCTGCATATATACTTGAATATATAAATTAAGTTATCAATAGCTTGCTTAGTTAATTTTTAAGTTATCATATAAGTTCATTTAATTGAATATAATTTCTAGTACTTAACAGTATTTAGACTACATTTAAGGTCATTTATTATACTTTTACAATTTAATTTGTTGTTTATAGTATAAGTACATATTGGCTGTTAAGTTATGGTACTAGGTTAGACTATGTATGTTTAAATCTCTGATTTAAACAGAGCCAGTGTTCAGTCAGATAACTGAATTTATCAAATCTTATCCTTGTATAAAATACAAGCTGATGTGAGATCCCTGTCTACAGGTGGACTGGAACTTCTATCAACAAGTCATTCACCCCACCTGTCCCTTACAGCCCACAATCTGTCATTAGGAAAAGAGGATTTAGGATTTACAACCCTAGCTAGAGATTTTAATTGAATTAATTTGCAGACAGTAATTTTTTAATTTAGTTCAGTACAAGTCCCTGGTAGTCTCCTCTTATATCAATCCCAGCAGGTTTTTCCCACAGGAGTCCATACCTAGCCTAGTTAAACACAAGACAAAGTTAGAGAAGATTCAGCGGTATGCCACCAGGCTCGTCCTGGAACTGAGAGGAATGAGCTACGAGGAAAGGCTAAAGGAGCTGAACCTCACATCCCTGGAAAACAGAAGAGTAAGGGGAGACATGATAACCACCTACAAAATTCTCAGGGGAATTGACAGGGTGGACAAAGACAAACTCTTCAGCACGGGTGGGACACGAACAAGGGGACACAGGTGGAAACTTAGTACCCAGATGAGCCACAGAGACGTTAGAAAGAATTTTTTCAGTGTCAGAGTAGTTAATAAATGGAATGCACTAGGAAGTGATGTGGTGGAGGCTGACTCCATACACAGTTTCAAATGTAGATATGATAGAGCCCAGTAGGCTCAGGAATCTGTACACCAGTTGATTGACAGTTGAGAGGCGGGACTAAAGAGCCAAAGCTCAACCCCCGCAAGCACAATTAGGTGAGTACAATTAGGTGAGTACACCAGAATGGGAAACAGACCTCAGAGAGAATATTGTACAGGATATGATGGACTATGTCACCCAGAAGTGCCAGGAAGTTGTAGACAGGTTTGTCCCGGCTCAAAAAGAGAAAAATCGAAAGCAACAGAATAATCCATGGTTCAATCAGGAATGTATGGTGGCAAAGCAAAAGGAAAATGGAGAAACTACAGGAATAACAGAACACCAGAGAACAGGGAGATATACCAGAAGGCAAGAAATGAGTACGTCAGAGTGAGGAGAGAAGCAGAGACAGTATGAGAATGACATAGCGAGTAAAGCTAAGCCCCAACCAAAACTGCTCCACAGCCACATCAGGAGGATAACAGCAGTGAAGGAACAAATGATGAAACTGAGAAAAGATGGATAACGGATAGACAGAGAATGACAAGGAAGTGTGAGAAGAACTCAACAAGAGATTCCAGCAGGTCTTCACAATAGAACAAGGAGAAGTCCCAGCACTAAATGAGGAGGGAAACCAAGCAACCTTGGAGAAATTTGACCTCACTAGTGATTAGGTCAAAAGGAATCTGTTCGAGTTGAATGTAACAATGGCTCTTGGGCCTGATGGAATCTTACCATAGATACTAAAAGAAGGTGCAGAGGCACTAAGTGTGCCACTCTCTATGGTGAATAACAAGTCACTGGAAACGAGACCTACTGGTATGCTGGAAGACAGCTAATGTAGTCCCAATATACTAAAAGGGTGACAGGCAAGATGCGCTGAACTACAGGACAGAGTGCCTAACTTGTATACCATGGTAGGTGAGGGAGATCTAAAGGAAAAGGCTCGTAGAACATCTGGAGAGAAATAACCTTGTATCACACCACCAGCATGGGTTCAGAGATGCTAAATCATGCCTCACAGGTTTAATAGAATTCTATGACAAAGCAACACAAATTAGGCAAGAAAGAGAAGGATGGGTAGACTGCATTTTCTTGGACCGTCGTAAAGCCTTTGACACAGTACTTCACAAAACGCTGTTACAAAAGTTGGAACCACAGGCAATTTTTTTCTTATTATTATTATTATTTTCTACCATAGACGTGGCCACATATTTACAATGCTAACCAGCATATATACATTTTCTCCTGTAATCCATGGACAGGGTGAGAGGTCTGTTAAACATATAGTTTAGGGGTTTATTGAACAATCAACCACAGGTGATTCGGTGCCTTTAAAATGCTAAGCTAACCTACATACTTAAATACATAGATACACAGATTTACGTATGCCCTACATAAAATGTTCGATGTGTCTTTTACATAGTGTCATTAATGTGCATTTACAAAGGTGAAATGCAATTCTGATCAGCTTTCATATATACTTTATACACATACATATACAAACACACACACACATACGTACATATACATATATACATACATGTATACACACACATGTATACACATACATTTGTCTCTTTTACTCTGAGAGGGTGAGAAAGCTGAAAGAGAAACTAGTGTGCAATTAAGCACTTAATCACTGAAGGTGATTGAGGTGCTTTTACAAGCTCAGGTTATATAATTACATCACATACATACATACATTGTATAAGTGATACATTACATAGTCAATCTAGGGTACAAGTCCAATATATCATCAAGTATTCCAGTACTTATATAGTAATTACAGAGTTCAGCATACCTCAGCCCAGGAGGGCGAAAGTCAGTCAATATGGGACATTTTACAATATAATGTTCAAGAGAGTGCATGTTTTCTCTTTCACAAAGTTGACACATTGTGTACTCGACATTTGGGTTTTGAGAAACTGCCAGATACGTCTATATCCTAGACATATTCTGGCCACTATAACATCACATTGCCGAGTTCTTGTTCTATTAGTCCCATATGTGAATGTCTCCTCACGATATCTATCATAATATATATAATGCTACAACTTTCAGGTCTTTGTGAATTTGTGAAGTCGGTGAGATCTTCATTAGATATTTGTTTAAGTATTCTCTTTGTCACTGCTAATGAAACACCCATATCAATTTCTACTATTGGTTTTCTACAGGCTGTCTTTGCAAGCATATCAACAGTGTCATGCCTTGAGATGCCAACATGTGATGGTATCCATAGGGATTTAATTTGAAATCTGTTTTCTTTAGCAGCTAAAACATTCATTCGAATATCACTGTCTATTTTCTGGGTGTTACTACTGTGTGTGTTCAATGCCAGGAGTGCACTTTGAGAGTCACAGTATATAAGTCCACACTGCCTTTGTCCTTTAAAAATTCAGTGGCAAGGTATATGCCTGCAAGTTCGGTTTGAGTTGTACTTGCCCAGTCATATACGCGCTTCATTGCTGTATGTACGAGAGAAGATTGTTCAAATAAATTACATGCACATCCGGTACATCGTTCACCTACTTCTACAGCGCCGTCGGTATAGCACTGATACACACTGCTACCCATACCCTGAGTGCTCTCAGTGATGCTTTTCAGTGTTAACTGTTATATGAGTGTAGAGTTCACATTATCTTTCTTGGGCGCATTTACAAATTTAACTGATAGATCCCAGTTATCCCATGGATGAATTGGTTGATTAATCATTGAGTTGGGTACATATTTAATATTTTGATGGAGTTGGCTACTTTGTAGAACCAAAATGCATAATCAGATTTCGTTCTTCTTCTATAGAACTCAGGTGAGTGTAGCATATTAAAAAGTTTAGCTTGAAACTTCATGTGTTGCCGAGATCTACTCAATGCCTTCACGCCGAAAACTGTGCTGATAGACAAAATTCTCTCACTTATTGTAGGTAATTTTAACTCTGCTCTCATATTAACTATTCTCGTGAACTTTGGAGCCCCAAGGATGAGACGCATAGCTTCATTTTGCGAGGTTTCAAGAGATTTCAGCTCTTTGTCTGTATACAGTGTGAGATGTAAAGCATTGTAGTCAATCACAGAGCGTATAAATGATACATAAAACATTCTAGCAAGTCTCACGATAATTCCATGATTGACACCAACAAGGACCCGCAAGGGCTCAGAGTCTCCTCTTGAGAGAAGAAAGGTACCCAGGGTCGTTAATGGGGACACCAAGGTATCTGTAAGACTCGCAGTTCTCAAGTGCTCGCCCATCTATATTATAATTGTCTGGTGGAATACCACATGGAATGAGGGCACGAGTTTTCTGTACAGAGATAAGGAGGCCACATTCCTCAGCTCTAGTAGCAAAAGCATCGAGCAGACCTTGCATTCTAGGCTCGGTGGCAGCCTGTAAACATATATTATCAGTATAACAAATGACAGTGTCTTCATTATTAGTTGGAAGATCTTTAATAAGTTTATGCATCAGAACGTTGAACAACAAGGGACTGAGGACGCCCTCCTTGTGGAGTTCCCAGTTCAAATGTTTGCTCTCTGTGCTTTTAATACCATTAAACAAAACATATGCTGTTCGATTAGACAAATAAGCCTTTATCCATTTCAGTAATTTTCCTTGGATTTCTAGCTCAGCAAGCTGTTCCAGTATGATTTCTCTGCTGTATCAAAAGCTGCTGCTAGGTCGATGAAGACTGCTTGAGGGGAAGCGTCAATATGAGCGAAGTACTCAGCAAAACAGTGTTGTGTACTGAGCCCAGGCATAAATTAAAACAGTTGGGGTGACAGGTGCCCCTGTATACGATACATGAGTCGGTTAAGGACAATGCGTTCAAGCACTTTACAGACACACGATGTTAGAGATATGGGTCTATAATTATCTGAGTGTGGTTTGGGGATGGGAACAATGACATTCTTTGTCCAAGCATCAGGTAATACTCCTTCACTTAAACTCATTCTGTACAACACTAATAGTGGATTACCTGGTACGTGTGAAACTAATCTCAATAAACTGTAAGTAATACCGTCCTCTCCAGGAGCAGTTCATTTGCCCATCTTTAGTGCATGATTTAATTCCCATTAAGTTTTTCATTAAGTCATTAAGTTTTTGTTGTATGTTAACTGGAAGTGAGTCGTAGCTCGATGTTAGTGCCCATTGATCATGGTTCACCTTGATCAATGTTTGCTTGTTCTAGTGGGCTCTGGTGCAGTGTTTTGGTTGGGTTGCTTCTAGAGATTTTTCGTAACTTTTCCCAAACTTCAACAAGTGTTGTTTGCTAGTAGTAGTTTGCGGGGGAGGGGACGGACGTATCGTCGTCGTGTTCCATGAAAACACTGAAATAAACCGGGCTTTTTTTAGGATTACAACCATGGATTACGGCCCACAGTGATCACCAAGTGCATAGTGACTCGTAGGAAAGTTGAATACATAAATTAACAATGGAACTTTGAGTTAAATCCAGAATAAACTTGGGACCACGTGGTGAGCCAGTGCCACCAGGCTCATGTGTACAGGCAAAAGCGATATATATCAAATATAGCGAGCAGTGATACGTTGAACAGTGAAGTGGAACGTGTAACACAACACATAAATTAGTGGATAGTGTTAGAGAATTGTACATAGAAAAAGTATAAATGTAAAGTTGTAGCAGGAGGCATCACAATTGGCTGTTTACACCACAGCCACGAGGCCTACACAGTGTAGAGGACGTCCCTCAGTAACAGTATACTCCCTCAGTGATAATATACTGGCAATATATATGGTAATACGGGAAAGTGGATCTAGGAACTAGTAATAGAGTAAGTGAATAACATTGCAAGCCGGAAGAAAACAGAAATTCCCTTAGGATATTACAGGCAAATAATCAGTGTATAAATTAAGTAGCTGGTAAACGGTGGCATCCTGCCCCCGACCTGGGACAAACAACGATAAGGCGATAAGTACCACTCCACAAAAACTTGAACAAATAAACATATGTAATATTATAAATATACTGTATACATATTATATATACATACATATAATATTATAAATATATTCATATAATATTATAACACCACAAACCCAACATGGGGGAGTGTGGAGGCTGTTCTAAGCTACTTCGGAAGAGTGTTGTAGGCATTGTATGTAACATTTCTAACATAAGATTTCACCTGAGTTGTACAGGATTACCTACACAATATGCAAACCGGGAAGGTAACTACTGGATCTGTCAAAGTGACAGACAGATGTGGGAAAACATCACCAAACTAATGAATAACATTCCTGAAGTACACAGGCTACAATTCACACAAAAACTATCAGGAAATATATGCAGAGTATATAAAGACAGCAACGAACTCTGAGCACAACCCAGGGACTGAGAATTTAGAGAGTCAAAGTAGCAATGTAGAAGGACATAGTGTCGAGGTACACAAAAATGAAGGCAATATTGTAGAGCAAACTGGTGATATGAATAAGGAGAGAAAAATGAGACGAATGAGAACACAAATGAGATAGACGAAAGCAACAAGGAGAAAGATAAGGGCAATACCGAGAATGAATGCAGGAACGAGAAAGTTGGAACAAAAAACACAGAGGTAGCCAAGTCGTACACGGGTACAAACAAGAATAATACAATCACAGATGAAAATATTATTTGCTGGTATTATGCAAAAGGACAGTGCAGATATGGGCCCAGAGGCACGGAATGCTCATTCATGCACCCACGGAAATGTCGAAACTGGTTAGGGAAAGGCAGATGTCGTTTTGATACAGAGTGTAGATATTTTCACCCTAAGCTATGCAAACTCTCAGTTAATGAGAGGAAATGCTACTATCTTCATTGCCCTGATTTCCACGTCAGAGGTACACAGCGCTATATTAGAGAGGAAATCCAATATAATAGCCCTGAATTTTTTTTAGAAGCAGGCAGAAACAGAGGGAGAAACAGACACGTGGCAGGAGTACGGATGGAGAGGGGGAAATGTTCAAGACTGGAATACAGTTCGTCATCAATTCCACACATACTACACCCCCCAACTACACAGAGACTACCCCACTCCCCAATATCACTTCCAAAACTGGACAAACCATTGCCACAACAACACACCCTGGGTCAGGGTAGAGAGGAGGGAGAACTACCAAAACCTTCCAGAAGTGACACACAATATGGACAATCATTCATATTTGCAAACATTCAAGGTTTAAAGCCAAAGTCAAGAAATAAAGTTAAGTTCATAAATGGCCTCCTATTAGAGTCAAACTCAATATTTGGGGCATTCACGGAAACATACAAAAGATTACATGGATGGTGAAATCTGGATTCCAAATTATAATTTATATAGATGTGATAGAAAAACTAGGTCAAATGGAGGAGTAGGTCTGTATATTAAAGAGGACCTGGTATGCACAGAACTACTAAACACAACTAATGAGGTGGTTGAGGTACTTGGAATTAAGGTAGAGAAACTAAGCCTAATTATTATTCTAATATATAAACCGCCAGACACAACGGTTGAGGAATTCACAGAGCAGATGCACAAAATAGAGAACATACTTGATAACCTAGCAAACCCAGCTCCAGATATTATCTTCCTTGGAGATTTCAATTTACTGAGGCTAAGATGGAGAATGGCAAACACAAATATCACAACAGGGAATGACCCGGGAAATAACCAACCACAGGTCAGAGAACTTTTGAGATTCTGTGACAAATTCTCGCTCAATCAACAGATTACACAACCAACTAGAAACGAAAACACACTAGACTTGTTATTCACAACCAATGATGAACTAATCAGAGACATCACAATCCCAGATACTTCATACTCAGACCATAAGCTCATTGAAGTGCGAGCTAGCATAAATAACGGTAGTAGGTCTAAGAGACCCAACAAGCGAGAAGGAATATTCAATCAATTCAATTTCAACAATAAGAGGATAGACTGGGAAAAAATAAATGTAGACCTTGCAACCATTCAATGGGAGACGGTCTTAAGAGACAAAACTCCAACACAGGGAATAGCTCAACTGACAGCTGAAGCTTACAAGGACTGCTTGAAGCACGTGCCTGTGAGGAGGGGCAAAAAGAGAACCACTCTAGAAAGAGAACGCAGACGACTGTACAGGAGAAGGAAAAAAAATAACGGAAATGCTTACGCAGACACGACTATCACAAGCAAGGAAAACAAGCCTAAGCAGGGAGATCGAAGAAACAGAACAAACGTTGAAGCGATCATATGAGTCTGAGGAAATGGAATTGGAACAGAAAGCTATACACGAGATAAGGAAAAATCCGAAATATTTTTTCACATACGCAAAATTAAAATAAAAAACCTCGACCAGTATTGGACCGCTAATTACAAATGAAGGTCCGTACACAGAGGACAACAAAGAGATTAGTGAAATTCTAAGAAGCCAGTATGAGGCTATGTTTAGCACACCAATAAACAACATGAAAGTTGGTGACCCAGACAGCTTCTTTATGAATGACATTCAAGCTGCAGATAATATAACGGATATTACCACAAACTCGGAAGACTTTGAAAGAGAAATTGACAATATGCCTATGTACTCAGCTCCTGGGCCTGACTCATGGAATTCAATATTCATAAAGAAATGCAAAGTACCAGTAGCTAGAGCACTAAGCGTAATATGGAGAAAGAGCCTGGATACAGGAGAGATATTAGCAGCACTTAAATCTGCAGATATAGCTTCGTTTCACAAGGGAGGAGTAAAGCATTGGCAAAAAATTATAGGCCAGTTGCACTAACATCACACATAATAAAAGTGTTTGAAAGAGTGATTAGGAATAAAATTTCTAGTTTTATGGAAAACAATGAATTGCACAACCCAGGACAACATGGATTTAGAGCGGGAAGATCCTGTCTGTCACAGTTACTCAACCACTATGACAAAATCACAGAAGCCCTAGAAGAAAAGCAAAATGCAGATGTTGTATACACAGACTTTGCAAATGCGTTCGACAAATGTGACCATGGGGTGATAGCTCACAAAATGAGGTCAATGGGAATAACTGGAAAAGTAGGACGCTGGATACTCAATTTCCGGTCGAACAGAACACAAAGAGTAACAGTCAATCAGATAAAATCGAGTCCAAGCGATGTTAAAAGATCTGTACCTCAAGGTACAGTCCTTGCACCACTACTGTACCTTATTCTCATATCTGATATTGACAAAAATACACGTCACAGCTTCGTGTCGTCCTTTGCAGATGACACAATAATCAGCATGAAAATTATCTCTGCTGAAAACATTGAAAAATTACAAGCAGATGTCAACAAAGTTTTCGATTGGGCAGCAGAAAATAACATGATGTTTAACAGTGATAAATTTCAGGTACTCAGGTACGGCAAAAATGAGGATCTGAAATATAATACAGAGTACAAAACACAATCGAATCTTCCCATGGTAGAAAAACAGCATGTCAAGGATTTGGGAATAATGATGTCCGACGATCTAACGTTTAGGGAGCATAACCAAGCAAATATTGCGTCAGCCAGAAAAATGATAGGATAGATTACGAGAACTTTCAAATCCAGGGCTCCCATCACAATGGTTGTACTCTTCAAGTCACTTGTGTTGTCCCGTCTCGAGTACTGCTCAGTACTCACTTCCCCCTTCAGAGCAGGAGAGATTGCTGAATTAGAGGGAATACAGAGAACATATACGGCACGCATAGACGAGATAAAACACCTAAATTATTGGCATCGTCTCAAAGCTCTCCAAATATTCTCTCTAGAAAGGAGACGAGAGAGATAAAAAAATAATATACACATGGAAAATACTGGAGAGTCAGGTCCCAAATCTACACAGTAAAATATCAACGTACTGGAGTGAACGATATGGAAGAAAATGCAAGATTGAATCTGTGAAGAGCAGAGGTGCCATAGGCGCAATCAGATAGCACTACAAACATCAGAGGTCCGCAGTTGTTCAACGTCCTCTCAGCGACTATAAGAAATATTGCCGGAACAACCGTGGACATCTTCAAGAGAAAGCTGGACTGTTTTCTAAGAGAAGTTCCGGATCAGCCGGGCTGTGGTGTGTATGTGGCCCTGCGGGCCGCTCCAAGCAACAGCCTGGTGGACCAAACTCTCACAAGTCGAGCCTGGCCTCGGGCCTGGTTTGAGGAGTAGAAGAACTCCCAGAACCCCATCAAGCAGGTGCTCATTTATACTTTGTAGGAACTCTTCCCAATGTTTATTACGTATAACGTTGCTCATGTCTCTCACCTCTCTATTGCGACAAGAAATGCATGCAAGTCACCTTGTGCTTTGGTTCTTTTGTATGTATCTCCAAGTTGCTTTACTCGTTCATGTTCTTTATCAAATACGGGGTCAAGGACCCACTTGGGTGGTGGTAGGTGTTGCCCACTTCTGCTAGGCTTACGGCCTGTTCCCCAACACACCCATGTGTCATAGTAGGTAGTAATCGTATCAACGAGATCTCTGGAGAAGGCTTGTACATTCGTTATTGTGTAATCTTGATACCATTTTGATATACAATTAATAAAGTGGTCATGCAAGCCATATGGAATATTCATTTTCCGTCTCTGATGTCTATTAGGTACATCACACTGTACCTCATAGGAAGCAGAAACTGCATAGTGATCACTAACCAAGTGATTTACCAACGAACATTCTATCTTATCTTGCACAAGGTTTCTACCCATTACATAATCAAGTCTGATTTTACATACTCATTCCTGGTTCTCAGGTATCTCTGTATTTGACAGGCGTGTACCATCGGCACGGGCCCACTTTCCTTCCTCTGCTGGCAACACTTGATTCATGTCCATACACAGAACCAATTTCCCTTCTTGCGACTGTGTTGTTCCTTTCACTCTCGCACTCTCCTGCTCCTCTGGGAAGTACGGCTTTGAACGGTTGATATGACAAACCTGTGTCTTGTGGGAGCGATTCGGCTTGCTGATCTCATAACTTACCGGACCCACACGCCTGACAACCGAGTATGGACCACCAGAGCGTGATTCCGTCACTCTACCTCTCCCAGGTAGCAACATCATCACTCTGGTTCCCACCTCTAACTCCCTTAGGTCTGCATTCCTGCATACCAGATCGACATCTTCTTTTGAGCTGTCTTCAGGTGCTCAGCAGCCAGCTCCTTCGCCGTTTTCAATCGTTCATGGAATTTCTGCACATACTCCTCCACTGTCACTAACGTCTTCTCCGCCGTCAACTGCCCCTTCAGCATCAATAACGGGCTCCTCACTTTATGCCCGAATACTAGTTGGAATGGAGAGAATTCCAGAGACTCAACTATAGCATCTCTGATTGAAAATCGGGCTGGGTAGACAGCCTCGTCCCACTCCTCCTCCCTGTTCGTCACAATACACTCTCAAAACAGTCTTCAGGGTGGAGTGGAATCTCTCAATCGCTCCCTGCGATTGAGATCTCTAGGGTGACGATCGTAGTTGGGCAATTCCCCAAATTGCAATAGCCTGCCTAAACCACTTCGACTGGAAAATACTTCCGCAGTCAGACTGGATCTCCTTGGGCACTCCTACCCAAGCAAAGGATCGCTGAAAGTGTCCCATGACACATCTTGATGTCACCTTCTGTACTGGGATCGCCTCTGGAAATCTCATCGAAGCACACATGATTGTCAATAAGTAATTATTTCCCTTTCTTGTCCTAGGTAATGGTCCCACCACGTCGATTATTAGGCGTTCAAACGCCTGGCCAAACGAAGGAACTGGAACCAAAAGTGCTTTCGGGATGGCAGGGACGTTCTTCCCCACCCTCTGGCACGGGAAATACGTCTTGCAGATTTTTCTTACATCCGCGTCCATGCCCGGCCAATAAAAATGTTCCCGAAGCCAGTTTAAGGTCTTGGTCACTCCCAAATGACCCGCGGTATCCACTGAGTGTGCAAGCTTCAGCACCGTGCTTCTGTACTGCGCCGGCACCACCACCTGACGCCTCACTCTCAGCATACCATCACCCGCTTCCTCCCTTACTGGTCTCCATTGCCTCATTAGCACTCCCTTCTCCATGAAGAAGTGAGTCGGTGACTCGGGTCTGGTGAGACCTCCTTCTGCCTCCCGCACCAACTCCGGAAACTCTTCCCTTTGCATCTCACCTAGATGGGCGCTGTCCATACCTGGTGAGTGGTAACTGGTGGAGTGGAGACTGGTGAGAGTAACTTGGATACCCTTATCCGACTCTTCCTCACCTATCACTTGTCCTCTGGCCTCCTCTCAGAACAAATGATCGAGCTCCAGGTCACCCGGCATGTTCTCTTCGGCGTGACAGGATCCGCTCACATAACCTTCCCTGACGCCCCGTCTCAACATCACCGCGCATACCGGAAATGCCACTCTCGCAATTTCCGTCGCGTCACTTCTGGCATCCGTTGTGCTGCTCTGTCGATAGGGTTCTATTCACTCTGTGCCCTTAATCAAGTTCGAGAGTACACAATCCCCCACAGGAGTCGTTCCCTAGGATCAACTGAGCTTCCATTCTGGGCAGTCTCTACCACGAGAGTCTGGCAACCATAGTCTGAATCAAGAGTCACTTTATGAAGGGGCATCCTCACCTGTCCCCCCAACGTTCTTATCAGGGCTTTCCCTGTACTGGAACTTTTGTAGTCCTCAGGGAAGAGGGAATCACTAACAAGGGTGAAGTCGGATCCCGTGTCCCTCAGCATCCTTCCCGGTACAGGATCAGCTCCTCTTATCTTCCCCGTCCCCTCACACACAAAGGAGTGAATCCTCTTCTCCCTCATCGCTGGCATATTACTTAAGGTATCGTTGGCTTCTTTGCTCCCTACTCTCTTGAAAGCCACGTTCCCACCACGCCTGGGGCGACCGCACTCCCGTGCAAAATGTCCTCGCCCTCCCCCCCCCCACAGTTGTAACACCGGCCACCTCTCCTGGGCGACCCTGTACCATTCACCCTGGTAGCACCCACGGAAGATGTTCCCTGGGTCCTCCTTGGACTTCACATCGTCGGTTCCCGGGCAGCACCTCCGGCTCCCGAGTTCGGTCCACGGCTCACAGCTTGGGGCTTCCTCCCCGCGCCCCTTGAGCTCTTGAACCGGTTTACTTCACTGGGCAAACTACTCTTGGGAGAGTCCACGCTCCTCCTGAACTCTTAAAGTACCCTCTAGACCTAAAGGTATCCCAATGGCGATTGTCTGGGCAGTCCTTCCATTCTGAGGTGCAGTGCCTCCTCCTGCATGTCAGCTCGGTCCACTGCAGCTTTAAGGTCCTTTATTCCTGCCTTCTTCACTCTGACCTTGAGTTCCAGATGGAGCTTCAACATGAATTTTTCCGTCACTATCAACTGCTTCAGCTCCACCATCGTCTCTACCTCTTTGGCCTTCAGACATCATAGAAACCTGCGTTTCATGTCCCGAGCAGTTTCAGCATATGACCTTCCCGATGCCCTTGTGCAATCACGGAAGCGTTTCATGTAGACCTCCGGGGTTAGTCTATATGAGAGGACAACCGCGCTCCTGATTGTGTTGTATATGGCGCACTCCTCGATGTCCAACATGTTATAAACTTCTCTGGCCTCACCAGTCAATCTACTCTGCACTAACACAGCCCAATCCTCCTCTGGCCATTCCTTCAATGTTGCTATCCTCTCAAAATGGCGGAAGAAAGCCTCGGCCTCCAGAGGATCAAAGGTGGGTAGATCGCGCTCCCGGGCCTTGAGGTCGTCCTGACGTGCAGGTATCGAGACTAGCCCTCAGCTCGACCTCCCTGCTCGCCTCTATCTCGGCTCGCCACATTTGTAGCTGGGCTTCCCTGTCATCTCGTTTCAGCCGCGCCTCTCTTCTCGTTTCAGCTGCACCTCTCTTTCTTCTCGTTTCAGCTGCACCTCTCTTTCTTCTCGTTTCAGCTGCGCCTCTCTCTCACGCTCTTTACGCCGCAACTGCACCTCTCTCTCCTCGCGTTGCAGCTGTGCTTCTCTCTCCTCTCGACGCAGTTTGGCCTCTAATTGCATTCGCATTATCTCCAGCTGCATGCCCTTCCTGCTACTTTTGGATCCCCCTCTGCTTTCACGTTCACTGTGAGTTCTGGCCACATTGGTAGGAGCTTGGGACGGCTCGCCTTGGGACGACCCTCCCTGGGATGGCTCCTCTCGTGTCTTCTCTCGAGCTGTGAGCTGTGCCATGATCTCTATCCTACGCTCCGCTACCTTAGTGGTTTGCCACTTGTTGGAGCTGAGCTTTGGTATACTGCTCCAAAATTTTCTCATCCCTCGTCGCAATAAACTTCTTTACTTTATCTTCCTCCATCTCTATGTTATCGAGCATACACAACAGCACCCACTAATTTCACCGTTTCAGCCCTTTAGCTGGATGGGTAACACTATCACTGAATTCACAGGCAACACTGATCACGACACTGGTAACACTGTATTGGTACCCTGGCAACACTGTCCACAAATTTTGGCAACACTGTCCTGAAAGCTGGGCAACACTGTAGGCTAACGAACGTACCCTGGCAACACTTTACCTGGACGAACGTATCTTGGCAAGGTCGCCAATTCTTGTTACGAGGGGTGGGCTGGAGCTCCGCCAGCAAGGGGGCTGCTAGGGGCTCAGGAGACAGAGTACTCAGTCTCTCTGTCTCACGTGACTCACCAGAGTCACCTGGTCCCACAGGAGAGGACACGTGATGCCCACCACCGCAGATCTGCTTTCCGACCACGAAGTGGTCACTGATTCACCCTGTGGCTCTTCAGTCAACCACGGGGAAACTGCTATTAGCAATTCCAGCCTAGACCCTCGGAGGAGTGAAGGAAGTCTCAGGCTTACCTTTAACAACACTTCCCCTGAGTCTTGCCTGCCAAACAAAAAGTTGGAGGAATTCCTTTCCCACCTGCATCTCTCTATCTTAACAACGTCGCCAGCTGGGTTGATATCTCCGCACCCCAGCAATGTAGTTCAGTGGGTATACACTATGTTGCTTGTTGCCAAAGTGTTGCTACTCCTACAGCATTGACACAGGACCGCCATCGTAGGGTACGCTCTCATAAATGTCTATGTTGCTCTACCACTCACCAGCCACTATGAAACTTCAATATTAAAACTTACTGTTCTCTAGGTGAGACTATAATATCCCTTGTGTATGCTCATAGAGATAACTTGGAGGTGCACATAAACACAATGGTAAAAATATGTGATATATACTAACATAAGCTACATGATCAAATATACTAGTAATAATGATACAGGAATGGATATAAAGAATAAACAATCTGGAGATTTCGGCAACTCTTCTCTCACGACCTCCAGCAACTCCGTCAGCTGGGCAGATTTAAAAGGGGGGTCTCACACCCTCTCACACACACCAAGTTACAGCCCCGCTCCTGTGCCAGGTAAGTCCACTACGGGCTCACCATAGCCTGTGCTACTTGGAACTTTTTGTTTTGTATAATGATTATTCGAAATCATTATATATATATATATATATATATATATATATATATATATATATATATATATATATATATATATATATATATATATATATATATATATATATATATATATATATTATTAAATATGACCGAAAAAGTAAGATTAATAATTCTAACACGAATTTTCTCAATCTTTCGTACATTACGCTTCACTGTTGGAGGTAAATCAAAAATCACTTCTCCAAAATTCATTTTTATTTCTAGTCTGACGCGACACGGGCGCATTTCGTAAAACTTATTACATTTTCAAAGACTTCACAAATACACAACTGATTAGAACTTGCGTTTCTCTGATTTTATATCTACATTTGAGTGAGGTGGGAAGGGTGATGTGGCATTAACACAAGACAGAACAAAAGGGGATATTAATAGGGTATTAAAAGTATCAACACAAGACAGAACAGAAACAATGGGTATTGAATAGAAGTGTTTGTAGAAAGCCTATTGGTCCATATTTCTTGATGCTTCTATATTGGAGCGGAGTCTTGAGGTGGGTAGAATATAGTTGTGCAATAATTGGCTGTTGATTGCTGGTGTTGACTTCTTGATGTGTAGTGCCTCGCAAACGTCAAGCCGCCTGCTATCGCTGTATCTATCGATGATTTCTGTGTTGTTTACTAGGATTTCTCTGGCGATGGTTTGGTTATGGGAAGAGATTATATGTTCCTTAATGGAGCCCTGTTGCTTATGCATCGTTAAACGCCTAGAAAGAGATGTTGTTGTCTTGCCTATATACTGGGTTTTTTGGAGCTTACAGTCCCCAAGTGGGTATTTGAAGGCATAGACGACGTTAGTCTCTTTTAAAGCGTTCTGTTTTGTGTCTGGAGAGTTTCTCATGAGTAGGCTGGCCGTTTTTCTGGTTTTATAGTAAATCGTCAGTTGTATCCTCTGATTTTTGTATATATATATATATATATATATATATATATATATATATATATATATATATATATATATATATATATATATATATAAATATATATATATATATATATATATATATATATATATATATATATATATATATATATATATATATATGTCGTACCTAGTAGCCAGAACTCACTTCTCAGCCTACTATGCGAGGCCCGATTTGCCTAATAAGCCAAGTTTTACTGAATTAATATATTTTCTCTAATTTTTTTCTTATGAAATGATAAAGCTACCCATTTCATTATGTATGAGGTCAATTTTTTTTATTGGAGTTAAAATTAACGTAGATATATGACCGAACCTAACCAACCCTACCTAACCTAACCTAACCTATCTTTATAGGTTAGGTTAGGTTAGGTAGCCGAAAACGTTAGGTTAGGTTAGGTTAGGTAGGTTAGGTTGTCGAAAAAACATTAATTCATGAAAACTAGGCTTATTAGGCAAATCAGGCCTTGCATAGTAGGCTGAGAAATATATATATATATATATATATTTATATATATATATATGTCGTACCTAGTAGCCAGAACGCACTTCTCAGCCTACTATGCAAGGCCCGATTTGCCTAATAAGCCAAGTTTTCATGAATTAATGCTTTTTCGACTACCTAACCTACCTAACCTAACCTAACCTAACTTTTCCGGCTACCTAACCTAACCTAACCTATAAAGATAGGTTAGGTTAGGTTAGGTAGAGTTGGTTAGGTTCGGTCATATATCTACGTTAATTTTAACTCCAATAAAAACAATTGACCTCATACATAATGAAATGGGTAGCTTTATCATTTCATAAGAAAAAACTTAGAGAAAATATATTAATTCAGGAAAACTTGGCTTATTAGGCAAATCGGGCCTTGAATAGTAGGCCAAAAAGTGAGTTCTGGCTACTAGGTACGACATATATATATATATATATATATGTCGTACCTAGTAGCCAGAACGCACTTCTCAGCCTACTATTCGAGGCCTTATTTGCCTAATAAGCCAAGTTTTCCTGAATTAATATATTTTCTCTATTTTTTTTCTTATGAAATGATAAAGCTACCCATTTCATTATGTATGAGGTCATTTTTTTTTTATTGGA
>NC_091151.1:61294008-61369009 GCF_040958095.1 Procambarus clarkii
CTATGTTTGTTTCCTTAGTGTAGACTGCAGTGTGGAAAACTCCGCTCCTTTCCATGACTGTTACACCTAGAAAGGGCAGCTTCCCATCCTTCTCCATCTCGTAAGTGAAACGCAACACAGAATTCTGCTCAAATGCCTCCTTCAGCTCCTGCAGATGTCTGACATCACGTACCTGTGTAAAAATGTCGTCAACATACCTGCAGTATATGGCCGGTTTCAAGTTCATGTCGACTAAGACTTTTTGTTCGATGGTACCCATGTAGAAGTTTGCAAACAGGACACCTAGGGGAGAACCCATGGCGACCCCATCTACTTGCTTATACATGTGTCCATCCGGGCTCAAGAAGGGTGCCTCTTTAGTACAAGCTAGGAGTAGTTTCCTTAGACTGTTTTCTGGTATGTCAAGAGGAGTACAGGCCGGATCACGGTACACTGTCGGCTATCATCCCGATTGTCTCATCCACAGGTACGTTGGTAAACAGAGATTCTACGTCCAACGAGGCTCTTATCCCTGTGGCCCGTGTTCCCCGCAGCAAGTCAACAAATTCCTTTGCAGACTTCAGGCTGAAGGCGCAAGTGACATAAGGGGTCAGCAAGCCGTTGAGTCGTTTCGCCAGTCTGTACGTGGGTGTGGGTATCTGGCTGATGATTGGCCGAAGTGGGTTTCCAGCCTTGTGTGTCTTGACATTTCCATACGCATATCCAGGTTTATATTCCCCAATAATCTTTGGCAGGTGGAGTCCAGATTTCTTAGCGTTCACAGTTTCGATCAATTTGTTGACCTTTGCTTTCAGTTGACATATATATATATATATATATATATATATATATATATATATATATATATATATATTGTGACGGTGTTCTCCCCCTTATAATTCTCCCACGCCTGCAGTAAGAGTCATGTCTACTTTTCCCAAGCGTTCTCTACGTAGCAGGCTACAATTTGATATATGGGAGAGAGTGAAGTGTTCTCGGAGAGCCGAGAAATTTGTGAAATAGTAATATTTTGGCCTGTGGTATAGGCCCTTTAGGAGGCCAAGATGGCGCTGGCCTGCCTGATTTCCCGCCAAAACCGTGTGACGTCAGTGGCACCGGATTGGTCACCTAGAGCATTGTGGCACCGGGAGCCAATGAAAACTTCCCGTGGCGAAAGTGACGTCACGAAGGAAGGGGGTCCAGGCCGCGCGCCATGCTGGCGCCATCAGTCAGACACGACACGTCACAGAGGTCGGACGTGCGACGATATGTCCTGTCAGTTTGACAGTTGTTTCCCGCTCCCGTGGATTTACGCGTCACCTGAAGTCCGCCAGTACTCTGAGAGGTCTGCCCTAGTTCATGTGTTGATCCAGAGAGGGAATTGACGGTTATTTGAGCAACAAGTGCTCCAGTCAGGTACTGTGCAAGAAGCAGTGAAGCCGTGCAGTGACGTATGTGACGTCTGTGGCAGTTCACCAGTTCGCGACAGCGTAGTGGCTGACAGAGCCACTGGGTAGCTGAGGAAGGAGAGAACTATTTGGGGAACCCGGACGACTGTAGCCGAGACGTATGCGGCAGCCGTTGCTGGGAGAAGACGACGGCCAGGAGACCGACTCCAACCCTTCAAGAAGTCAAGAAGGAGGACTGACCTGCAGTGAAGAGGCACGGAGACGACGCGCTAAACGGTGGGACGACGAGAGGCTCTGGTAGGACACGACGACGTGTCGTGTGGGGGCGTTCCCGACACGAGGACCAGGAGCTACATCTCGACTCTCATCGGAGGATAGGGTGAAGTAGGTGTTTCTAGTTCCCTCCCCATTTCCCTTTAGTCAGCTATATTATTCGGCTATATTATCTAGCCTGAGGATTTTATATGTCGTGAGCAAGTCTCACCCATGTCACAGTGAGGCACCAGTTTGCCATGTAGTACTATCAAGAGTACTTGTAATATTCATGTTGATTATTGGTGTGTACAGGCACCAGGAACAAGTGATAAATTTACTGTGTTGTGTATATCTTTCTATAGATTTTGATATGAACATATAGTGGTAAATTATATATAATATTATGCCAGTATTTGGAAGTTAGGCTGTGTGCCCAGAAACTATTTATTTTCCATGTATTGATATTTGATGTATCTACATTATGTATGCTATGTTCATGCAGTGATTAGTCATTTGTGAGTACAGTGAATTATTGCGTTATCGCCCACGAGAGAAAGTACTGAAAACTCCAGTGTTAATAGTTCATAATATATTGTTGAGTGAAGAACAATGTAAAGCCATTACAGTGAGTCATTGTAGCATTGATTGTAGAAAAGACTGTTTGAGCCTGAGTACAGTGTAACTAAGTAATACGGTCTATTGTGCCAATAACGAGTGTGCGAGTTTATAGTAATATTGGAGAACTTAAAGAAACAGCGCGCGTGAATCTGAAAACAAGCAATAATCTTTCGCGCGCGGGGGCCAGGCGATCAGCTGTTCTTGACATTTGACAAGGAGGGGAGGTGTTGCCACTTAGTGATCGCAAACTATTCGTGGGAATTACCGGCCGCGTCAGGATCAGTTGATTTATTTGTTGTTGTTTGGCCTTGTGACATCTTTCATACATTTTAAGTTAAATACAAAACTATCTTTGTGTTTATATCATCCCCTCCATTGATCTTGTGGCTATATTATACTGGTAAGCATAGAGTGATAACAATAAGTACCTGCCTGATTCCTGATCTTTTGAGTGTGACCTTGCCAAGGCTACCACTAATTCCACCAGTCCACTGATGGTGTTACTGGCCACCTAAAACACCAGTTGGCGACCTTGTGGTTTACCGTACAGCCCGATTGTTGGGGAGGGCACATGACAGTCTAGTGAACGAGTCGTGTTCCCACTCTTTCTTAATCAGAGGCCATTGAGATTGACTGGGAGACTCTCCTGGCGTGCAGTGGCGCCGTGAGGATCGAGTGAAGACCCGCAGGGCTACGGTGAGTGACCTTGAGCATAACTATTGCTCACCCCAGAGTAGGGTAGAGAAGAATAGAGAGGTGAAACCCCAACAATATATATATATATATATATATATATATATATATATATATATATATATATATATATATATATATATATATATATATATATATATATATATATATAGAAGGAATGACACCCATTCCTTCTGAAGATGTATTTAATATACGAAAGTACTTAAGGAAATTCCTGTTTCATTTTCCTCCGTGGTCTGACATTGTCACACTCTTAATCACGTGTTTATTTTCGTGATATACACACACACACATATATATATATATATATATATATATATATATATATATATATATATATATATATATATATATATATATATATATATATATATATATATATATATTAAATATGACCGAAAAAGTAAGATTAATAATTCTAACACGAATTTCCTCAATCTTTCGTACATTACGCTTCACTGTTGGAGGTAAATCAAAAATCAATTCTCCAAAATTCATTTTTATTTCTAGTCTGACGCGACACGGGCGCGTTTCGTAAAACTTATTACATTTTCAAAGACTTTAGTTCACAAATACACAACTGAATAGAACTTACGTATCTCCGATTTTATATCTACATTTGAGTGAGGTGGAAGGGGTGATGGGGCATTAACACTAGACAGAACAAAATGTGGTATTAATAGGTGTAATGTAACAGATGTAACAGTCATGGAAAAGGGCGGAGGTTTCCACACTGCAGTCTACACTAAGGAAACAAACATAGGAATGTGCCTAAATGCCAACAGCGACTGCCCAGACAGGTACAAGAGGAGTGTTGTTAACGCATATGTCGACCGTGCTCTCAGCCACAGCTCAGAATGGAAGCAAGTCGACGAAGAACTCTGTAGGGTAAGGCAGGTCCTAGTCAATAACGGCTTCTCCAATGGTTTCGTCGAAGACATCATAAGAAGGAAAGTGAAAAGCCATGCAACCTCTGAAGAGACAACTAACACAACACCTATACCCCCTATTAGACTATTTTACAGGAACTTCTTTTCCACAGCTCATAAAACGGAGGAAAGGGTCCTGAAAGATATTGTTAATAGAAACGTTATCCCTACAGACAAAAATCAGAGGATACAACTGACGATTTACTATAAAACCAGAAAAACGGCCAGCCTACTCATGAGAAACTCTCCAGACACAAAACAGAACGCTTTAAAAGAGACTAACGTCGTCTATGCCTTCAAATGCCCACTTGGGGACTGTAAGCTCCAAAAAACCCAGTATATAGGCAAGACAACAACATCTCTTTCTAGGCGTTTAACGATGCATAAGCAACAGGGCTCCATTAAGAAACATATAATCTCTTGCCACAACCAAACCATCGCCAGAGAAATCCTTGTAAACAACACAGAAATCATCGATAGATACAGCGATAGCAGGCGGGTTGACGTTTGCGAGGCACTACACATCAAGAAGTCAACACCAGCAATCAACAGCCAATTATTGCACAACTATATTCTACCCACCTCAAGACTCCGCTCCAATATAGAAGCATCAAGAAATATGGACCAATAGGCTTTCTACAAACACTTCTATTCAATATCCATTGTTTCGTGTTCTGTCTTGTGTTGATGAAATTAATACCCTATTAATACCCTTGTTCTGTCTTGTGTTGATGAAATTAATACCCTATTAATACCACATTTTGTTCTGTCTTGTGTTAATGCCACATCACCCCTTCCACCTCACTCAAATGTAGATATAAAATCGGAGATATGTAAGTTCTATTCAGTTGTGTATTTGTGAACTAAAGTCTTTGAAAATGTAATAAGTTTTACGAAACGCGCCCGTGTCGCGTCAGACTAGAAATAAAAATGAATTTTGGAGAATTGATTTTTGATTTACCTCCAACAGTGAAGCGTAATGTACGAAAGATTGAGAAAATTCGTGTTAGAATTATTAATCTTACTTTTTCGGTCATATTTAATAATATATGTCTACAGGAAAGACTGCTACCAAAATATACTAATATATATATATATATATATATATATATATATATATATATATATATATATATATATATATATATATATATATATATATATATACGTATATATAGACATGTTGGGACCCGAAAGATGGTGAATTATGCCTGACCAGGATGAAGCCAGAGGAAACTCTGGTGGAGGTCTGTATATATACATACATATTGTGACGGTGTTCCCTCCTTATATTTCTCCCACGCCTGCTGTAAGAGTCATGTCCACTTTACCCGAGCGTTCTCTACGCCGCAGGCATCAGTTTTGTATATGTGGGAGAGTGTAGTGTTCTCGAGGTGGCGAGAAATTCGAAAAAGAAAAGTATTTTTGCCTGTGGTATAGGCCTTTTGGACGCCAATATGGCGCTGGCCCCTCCGTTTTGCCGCCAAAACTGTGTGACGTCAGTGGCACCAGATTGGTCACTGACAGTGACGTGGCACAGGGAGCCAATGAAAACCGCCCCTGGCAAGTATGATGTCACAAAGGCAGGGGGGGTCCGGAGATCGCGCCTCTTTGGCACCACCAGTCTGAGGCGACACGTTGACAAGGTCGGACGTGCGAAAGTTGGTCCTGTCAGTTTGACAGTTGTACCCCGCTCCCATGGATTTTACGCGTCACCTGTAGTCTGCAAGTACTCTGTAAGGTCTTCCTTCATTCCATGTGTTGGACCGAAGAGGGAATCGACGGAATATTGAGCAACAAGTGCTCCAGGGACAGGTGCTGTGCAAGAAGAAGTGAAGTCTATGCAGTGACGTATGTAACGTCCGAGACAGTTCACCCATCTAGTGACGACGTAGCGGCTGGGCCAGTCCACCGGGAAGCAGTGGGAGAAGAAAACTAATTGGGAATTAGGACGACTGCAGCCAAGAAGTAGGTTGGCAGCTGTAGTTGTGAGGAGAAGTCGACGGCCGGGAGACCGACTCCAACCCTTCAAGAAGTTGTGGAGGAGCACGGACCTGCAGAGAACAGAGCACGGAGACGACGCATTTATTGTGGGATGTTGATTGGGTTCCTGGAGAGAGCATCAGTGTGTGTGTGGGGGCGTTTCCTACAACGAGGCGAGAGCCAGGACCAGGAGCAGCAATTCAACTCTCACTGGAGGGCGAGTCCACATCAGTGAGGTGGAAGTAGGTGATTCTAGTTTCCCTCCCAATTCCCCTTTAGCCAGCTATATATTTAGCCAGAGTATCTTTCATGTTGTGAGCAAGGCTCACTTATGTCTATGTCACAGTAAGGCACAGTTGTGGAGAGTGAGGCTGTGAAAGCCCTCACGATATTTATATATGTGGTGTGTGCAGGCACCTGGAATTATTGAAGAGTTTACTGTGTCGTTGATGATTTCTTTCATGTGACATTAATATGATAACTTATGTCAGAGAATATATATTGTGTACCAGTTATTGGTGTTAGGCTGTATGCCCAGTATTTGTCTTATTATTATTGATATTGATGAATTGATCTATATATATGTATATGTTGGTGTGTTGAATAACATTTCCATGTGTGCAGTGATTAATTGTGTTATCGTCTTTGAAAGGAATTACTGAGTCTGAAGCCAGTATCGTGATTTAATTGTATGTATTATCATTAGTATGATCTGCCGTGCATAACGCCTCTATAGTGAGATATCGTGTTTGTTGCTGCAGAAATGATTTATTGAACTCGAGATCAGTGTGGTGATTCATTTCGTTCTATTGCTATTATAGAAAATATTGTGTTGATTACAAACATAGTGATCCCTGCAAATTTAAAGAATCAGGTGCTTAACGCCAAAGAAACAAGTACATAAGCATTCGCACAGTGAGGAGGGCTGCCCAGCTGACATTGACAGGAGGGGGAGTGTTGCCCTCTAGACGAGCCCCAGTTTTATGAAGAGAGAGTGACTTTCTGCATGTACTTGATGTTTCATTGTTGATATGGATATAATACCTTGAAGTTTTTAAGTAAAATACAAAATACCTTCACGTTTGTATTATCACTCCATATATCTTGGTGCTATAGAACAGTTCCAAAAAGCGAGAGTGTTAGAGACATATACCTGCCTGTGACCAGATTTAACGAGTGAGCTCTCTGCCACTAGTACCACAATTCCACAATACCACTGACGTGTTACTGGACACAGAAAACACCAGTTGGCGACCTTGCAGTTAGTAGTAGAGCCCTTGTCGGGGTGGGCACACGGGTGGGAGAGAGCAAACTGTCTTCTCACTCGTCTTTGGCTATAAGGCCAGCTGGAGATAGACTGGGATACTCTGCTGGTGAACAGTGGCGCCGCGAGGATTGAGTGAAGACCCGCAGGGCTATGATGAGTAACAGTTGTCGCTAATACTACTGGGTGGTGTCTATGTTACTTATGCAAGCATCTACCTCAGTTTCATTGTAAAATTTTACTTTTAAATCTAATCTTACCCTATTCCATTTATATTTTAAATTTATTTGTATTGATCTATGTCATTTATTGAAATCAATTATTGATCTCATTTTTATTCTTTTAATTAATTTCATACTAATTATAAGTTAAAACTAAGCTTAATAAAATTTATTATCTTTAAGATTATTTTACTTTACAATTATCATTTGTCAATTTTTTTTATATATTCATCTTGACAGTCTCTACTGATTTTTTGTTCTCTCCACCAAACTTGTGTATCCTCCATGGCTATCTAGTGACCTTAATTCTACCTCTAATTGTTTCAATTCTTTTGTTTACTTGCATTTATTGTTGTGTTTTGCCATAATTATTCTCTAATTTAGCAGACTCAATACTTTGTAAGCTCTTATTGTATTGTTTTATTATTATATTGTTGTGTTTTGCTATAATTACTTTCTATTTTACAGCAGATTTGTTTTCATCTGTTCCTGTAATTGCTTATCTTATTGTATCGTGACATTCTTATCTATATTGATATATATTATCTATCTATTGTTACTTACAGTGTACCTGAGAGTACTTGTAAGCAATCTACCTCATTTTTCATTTTTGCTCAATTTGTTTTTGTATTGCTTAGGCTTGTTTATATTTTTATTTTGTATATCTATATCTTGTGTTTTGTATAGTCCATGTTTATATGTTTTTTCTTTAATCTCGTTTATTACCTAGGTTGCCTAGCCTAGCCATACTCCCTTACTCCATTGTACCCCTGTAAGCCCCTTTTGTGTTTGTTTTGTACAGTATTGTGTACATTTTTTTCCCCTATTTCATAGCTTATTTCTACCTTGTAATTTGCCTTTCTTTCCTTGTTTTTCCTGCAATCAGCTTTTTTTATGCAGTCAAGTATAGACCCAGAACTTAACCTCTTATCCACTATCTATGACAATAATCACTTTAATGATCTAAATTGCAGATATTTTGCAGCACATGATGTAAACAATGTATTAACTCATAATCACAATATCTCTGTAATCAATTTGAACGTTAGATCCCTAGGTAAACACTTCGATGATGTTAGTGCCTTGATTGAAGCTATTGACAACAAATTCTCTTTTATTATACTTACTGAAACATGGTTGAAAGAGGATACTACTCAACTCTTTAACATGCCTAACTACTCAGCAATTCACAACCTTCGTCAACTTCAGAGTGGTGGTGGCAATGCTCTTTACTACCACCAAGAACTAACATGCTTAAAAGAAATTAGAACTAGAGACTGCTATGGGGAGTATATCTTCACCAGCTTCAGAGTCAAGGGTGCCGAGTCTGTCCTGTCTGTGGGTGCAGTTTATAGAATTCCTAACACTGATGTGTCCGACTTCAACTCAAACCTTAGAAATCTAATACTTGATAATAGACTGAACAAAAACCACCTAATTATCGCAGGGGACTTTAATATTGACCTCTGCGAGCCAGAACACCCTACTGCTGTTAGCTTCCTCAACTGTATGAATTCCTACTTCCTCATACCCTTAATCACTAGACCTACTAGAATCACTGATAGCACTGCCACGACTCTAGATCACATCTGGACAAACATAACCTCTCCGCTTACTTCAGGTATAATCACCGATAGCACTACAGACCATTACCCCACATTTCTCTTAACTAACATTAGCAAACCACCTCTTGAGTCAAGAGAGACACGTTTTAGACTACACAATGAAACTGCTATAGACAATTTTATAACTGCTACTGATAATGTCAACTGGGAGTCCGAGTTAAGTAACATAGAGGACATCAACCTAGCAGTTCAATCTTTTCTTCAGAAAACTCTTAGCATTTATAATACCCACTGTCCTATGCTTACAAAACAAGTCACAACTAAAAGGCTTAACAATCCCTGGCTTACAAAGGGAATACTTAAATCTATTAATAAAAAACATGACCTTGAGAAGAAGTATAGGTTAGGAATTGTCTCCAAAGAATTTTCAAAGAATTACTCATTATTGCTATCTAAGATAATTAGACGAGCCAAAACTAAATACTACGAAGATAAATTTACCCAAATAAGGAGGAACATTAAACAAACTTGGAGAACAATTTCACAAATATTGGGATCAAAGTAGTCTTTAAATAACAAACTGACTCTCCTGTCTAATAACGATGGTCAGCTTTCTGCCTCTGATTCTGCTATTGAGTTCAATAGGTTCTTCTCTTCCATTGGTTCATCCCTTGCTAATGATATTCCATCTTTCAGTACTGACATTAAGGACTATCTTACAGGTAACTATCCACAGTCTCTGTACCTAAAGCCTATTAATTCCACTGACGTCAATGAGATAATCCTTTCCCTTAAAACCAAGTCTGGTGCCCTTGAGGAGATACCAACTTTAATCTACAAAAAAGCCTCCAGATCTTTAGCCCCTGCTATTGCTTTGCTCTTCAACAAGTCAGTTGAACTCCAAACCTTTCCAGATATTCTAAAAAAAAGCGAGAGTAACGCCTGTCCAGAAATGTGGTGATCTCACAGATGTTAACAACTACAGACCTATATCAGTCCTGCCAAACGTGTCAAAAATTTTTGAAAAACTAATCTATAAGCAGCTTTACTCATATCTAGCCAAACTCAATATACTTAGCCCTTGCCAATATGGCTTCAGGCCCAAAAAAAGCACTAACGATGCACTTATTAGTATGCTTAACTCGATTCATACAGCTCTTGATAAAAATGAGTTCTCTGTTGGGTTATTTGTGGACCTGCGTAAAGCTTTCGATACTGTCAACCACCAAAACCTTCTTCTTAAATTACATCATTATGGTGTCAGAGGACACTCCCTACAATACCTCAAATCCTACCTTACTGACAGGCTCCAATGTGTTTCTGTGATTAATACAATTTCTCCCACCCTACCCATCAACATTGGTGTTCCCCAGGGCAGCATACTTGGCCCTCTCCTCTTTCTCATCTACATTAATGACCTTCCAAATGCCTCCCAACACCTCAAACCAATTCTATTTGCTGACGACACAACCTTCATTTACTCCAGTCCTGATCCCCTTGCTCTAAATGCCACAGTAAATACTGAGCTAAATAAAGTCCATCTGTGGCTAACTGCCAACAAACTCACCCTTAACATTGACAAAACTTTCTATATTCTGATTGGCAATAAATCCTCTAATCAAATAAATCTCAAAATAAACAATACCCAAATTTGTAACAAATTAGATGGCAAATTCCTTGGCATTCTCATTGACCACAAGCTGAATTTCCAGGGACACATTCTAAACATATCAAAAAAAGTTTCAAAAACTGTGGGCATTCTTTCTAAGATCAGATATTATGTACCACGCCCTGCCCTGGTGACTCTCTATTACTCCCTTATCTATCCATATCTCAACTATGGTATTTGTGCTTGGGGCTCTACTACCCAAAATCACTTACGTCCTCTAATTACTCAACACAAAGCTGCTATTAGGACAATATCCAATTCTGGCCCCAGACATCACTCGGTACCCCTACTCAAATCTCTGAATATGTTAGACATTAAGTCACTGCACATTCTCTCATGTGTATTATACATATATAAAACGCTAAACTATAATGCCAATCCTGAACTCAAAAGCTTCATAGAAGGTTGTAACAGAACCCATGAGCACCACACCAGAAATAAATACAGTTTTGATATTCCTAGAGTACGACTTAATCAAACCAGAAATGCTCTACAAATCAAGGGGCCCAGAATGTGGAATGACCTTCCCAGCCATGTTAAAGACTGTACCTCTCTCAACCAGTTTAAGTTAAAAACGAAGCTATACCTAATAAATTCCCTGTAACCTACCTTACCCCTCTGTTGTCAACACATGTATTTTTTTTTCAAATCAACGCTGTTTGAATGTAATTTTCTGTAATAATTTGTAATTGTATTTGTGCTGCTTTTTCAACAATGTTCCCCCCTCTTTTACCTCTATTTTTATTTGTACTCAACACATTTTATTCTTTTTACCCATTAGTTTTAAGCTTTAGTCATTAATGTTTTTCCTGCCCGAAACGCTTTGCGTAATAGTGGCTTTAGGCATTGTATGTACTAGCTCTATCTATAAAGCCAACAAACTTTGTAAAATCTCTTTATGTATGTACCTTACCTAAATAAAAATTATTATTATTATTATATATTATATGTAGAGAGAGAGACCTCGACGTTGGCGACCGTTGACAGGATATCAAGAACGGTTACTTATACTTATACTGACAACTAAGGTATTGACATTGGCATAGACATAGACATTGGCGATCCTGCCAGGTGTCCGGGATAAAGATCTGGTGTACACTGTTACTCGCCCCTCGTATTCCCCGACAATATTTTATATACATGCGGCCATGGCAGGCGGACACGTGGAGGATGCTCCATTGTTTTCTGAGCCATTACCTAGTGACATCCTGACGTCACCGTGCCTAGCCTTCACAGGGTGCTGTGTGAATGTCCTGGGAAGGTGCAAGAGTGGCGGGAAGTGCCTAGAGTGAACCAGGGATGAGATGTTGTTGTGCGGTTAGGCGAGGGGTTGGGGAGGTCACCCGTGTGCCACCCAGTATATATAGAAATTTGTTAGGGGGAAAAGAAAAACCTAAATCAGCATTCATTTTTAGAGTTACTCGAGCTCACAGTTGTGGTGTTTGTGTGTTACTGAGGAAGTCTTGGTTGTAGGGTTGATGTAAAGTCATGACTTGGTTACTGACTTTAATACTTAATATGATTACATGACTAGTAGCTACCAAGCTTGGCTGGCGTCCTGTACGCTCTATTGTTTACCTCCCTCCTCTCTCTGGCGTCTCAGCCGCCGCACATAGAAAACGGATGGTACCATTTTCTGTGAACATGACATCCCTCCTTTTCTTTAAAAAGAATGAATACAGGATGTCTACCATGCTTGTAGCACAAAGCAAAGTTATTGACACAAAGTAAGTTATTACATATCAAGAGATACTGCATACATTTAACATTAATTAAGCACACAAAGAATTTAAACAACTTAATCTTTTCCACAAAGGATTTCAATGTTAAAAATACATATGCAATGTTAAACAAACATGAAAGAAATTGTAATACAAAGTTACAAAATATTGAATGAGATATCTGCATTATTCAAACAATATTAAATTTAGTTTAGCATAATAAGTAAATACTTTTCATTACATAGGAACACAATTAATCATCAAATCGTGTAGGGCGTTTAACATGACGTTTAGGACGAGAGTCCTTAAATGCAATAACATCCCTTGATGAATTGTTTGTCGGGTTATAACTATTTTTTTTTTTCTTTTGCACGACTTTGCACTTCATCATTTTCTACACTAGTTGGAATCACTTTGAAATAAGCCATATTACGTGTTATACTATGATCTCTATTACTAGCTGTTACCATAGTTCCTTTTACACTAATCACTTTATATGGTTTTGTATCATACGGCATATCTAACTTTCCCTCTTTTTTCTTTTTAACGAGAACAGTGTCACCAACCTTTATGAACTGTTCCTTTGCACGTTGATCATGAGCAATTTTCATTTTGCCCTTGGCCAGTGCATCCTTCTGAGCGAGACGTTTATCCGTTACCTCGGCTGGCATGACGGGTAGTGCGATTCTCATAGGACGTCCAAATAAAAGTTCGCCAGGCGACTTGCCCAGTGTTCCATGTGGTGTTGCACGGTAGTTCCTGAGAAAAGCATACATAGCTTGTTTCCAGGATCGTCCTTCGGCATGAGCACAGCGTACCGCTTTCATGAGAGGTTGCATGAATCTCTCAACTTCTCCATTTGCTTGGGGATGTAGTGGCATCACACGGCGGTGTTTGAATCCAATATGCTCAGCAAAGTTGACAAAGTCTTGTCCATTGAATGGCGGTCCATTGTCTGTCTTGACAACTTCAGGAATGCCAAAGTTTGAAAAGATCTTGTCGAGTTTCGGGATGACAGCCTTTGCAGATGTGGAAGTGATGATTTCTACTTCTGGATAACGTGAGTGATCATCAATGACTACCATCAAGTACTCTCCAGTTGGTAGTGGTCCGCAGAAGTCCATCGATACTTCCGTCCATGGTGCAGCAGGTAGTGGTGAAGGTTGTAGAGGTGTTGGTCTTGAAGTATCCACTGCAGCTTGGCAAGGGACACAGGCATCATGCATATCCTTTGCTTGACGATCAATGCCAGGAAACCACACCTTTTCTCGTAGCAGCTGTTTCGTCCTAACAAGACCTTGGTGTCCTTGATGTGCAAGCTTCAGAGCACGTTGCTGGAGAACAGCTGGAATCACGATACGAGTACCTCGCAGCACAGTGTCGCGTTGTTGCGTAACACTTAATTCTGTCTGGATGCGTTCAAGTGCTTTGAATGCATCTTGGTCAACTCCTGAGGGTGGGATGCATGGAAACTTTTTCTTAGTCAATGCATCCACTGTTGCTTGCAGAGTTGGGTCCTCTAGGGTTGCAGTACGGATTTCATCAAGAGTAAGAGCCTTAGGGACTGCATCACAGGTTACAGAGTGTACATATTCCTCGGCAACTTGCTGATGCTTGGTGATGGTGAAACTGTTTGCAAGATGTCGACTGATGTAATCAGCGGGATTGCCTGCACCCGGCTTGTATTTCACCGTAAAGTTGTATGGTTGCAGACGAAGAGCCCATCTCTCAATGCGAGCTGGTGGTTTGGACTTTGGATTATTGAAGATGGTCTCCAACGGTTTGTGGTCAGTGACTATTGTGGTGAAGGGTGCACCAAGCAGATACACATTGAAGTGTTCACAGCCCCATACAAGAGCAAGAGCTTCCTTCTCTGTCTGACTGTATCGTTGCTCAACATCTGTGAGAGAACGGCTGGCGTAGGCAATTACTACTCTGGAATCTGGTTGACCAGGTTTGTGTTGGGCTAAAACAGCACCTAATCCAACAGGACTAGCATCCACCGTTAACTCAGTGTCCATTGATGGATCAAAGTATGCAGCAGTCGCATTCTCTACTAGTGCATCTTTCACAGCATCAAATGCATTTTGCTCGATATCGCTCCAGTACCATGATGCGTTTTTCTTCAGGAGCTCACGTAGAGGCTTCGTAATGGTAGCAAAATCTGGAATGAAGCGAGAACAGTAGTTTGCCATTCCCAGAAAACTATGTACTTCAGTGGACGTTGAAGGAGGTGCAGCATTCTTGATATCTGCAACTTTCTTAGGATCTGGAGACAGACCTTTGTCACTAAGTACATGTCCAAAGAATTCAATTTTATGTTGATTGAACTCACACTTTGCTCGGCTTAGCGTCAAATTCTTTTCTCGTAAGCGTTGCAATGTTGCACGAAGAGCTTTGTCGTGTTCAGCTTGGGTACGGCCATAAACAATGATGTCATCAGACATGTTGTCAGCATTAGGTATGTCTTGCAATACCTGGCTGATGATGTGCTGGAATACCTCGGCAGCACTGTTAATACCAAAACTCAGGCGCTTGTACCTATACAGACCTCGATGTGTCGTAAACGTTGTGATGAATCGACTCTCCTCATCAAGTTCAAGCTGATGATAGCCCTTGTTTAAATCTAACTTGCTGAATACAGTTGCACCATTCAAGCGGTAGATCATATCATCTACAGTCGGTGTAGGATGGCGTTCACGCATTATTGCCTTGTTGGGAACACGCATGTCCACACAAATGCGTATCTCATCTGGATTCTTCGGCTTTGGTGGAGTGACAATTGGGCTTACCCATGGTGTTGGGCCTGTTACTGGTTCAATGATATCTAGTTCTATCAGCCTATCCAGTTCGGCATCGACTTTCTTGCGAGTATGGAATGGTTGTCGGCGATGTGGTTGGGCAACTGGAATTACATCTGGGTTGATATGCAGATGTACTTTGCTATCAGTATAACAACCTATGGATTTAAATCGATCAGAAAATTCAGCAACAATACCATCAACATTGTTTGCAGATTCCACTGCTACAGCATTAGAAAGCTGAAGTAGCCCCAATTTGGTTGAAGTCTTGTAACTGAGTAAAGACTCCTTTGCATTCCTAACAACATGGAATGTAGTAATGAGCATTGCATTCTTTGACTTAATCTCTGCAGTGAAAGTTCCAATCACTGGCAAGGCTACCTTTGAAGCATAGGCAGTGGCTTTGCCATTATAGTTCTCAAGCTTTGGGAACTGTTTTTTAAATTTTTCATAGTGGCACTCAGCAATGGTATCAATGTTTGATCCAGTGTCAATGAGAACTTTGAGACAAATACCAGCAATGTATACACATGTCTCTGGGTTGTTTGGAAGATCATTCCATTCTGTGATTGCTTGTACTCCATAAGTATAATCACATTCACTGTCATCTGAGACTGGTTGTAATGAAATGTTGTCTTGTACATTGTTAACATTCTTGATTTGAGGTGCAATATTGTGTTTACCACCTCGACCCCTATGACCTGATCCTCGTACAGTGCTTTTATTCATTGACTGTGGTTTCTTTAGTGCGGAACGACACATAGCACCAAAATGACCTAGTTTTCCACACTCATAGCACTTCTTACCTTGAGCAGGACAAACATTATCTTGGTGTGGGTAGTCTCCTCCACAATTGTAACATTTATTGTTGACACCCTCTGATGTGGGTCGTTGTGACTGCTTGAGCCTTGTTCCTTGACCCCAGTTGTGACGTGGTTCTCGGCTAAATTTACTGTTAGGTTTGCCATGATATCTTCTTTGCTCACGGTGTCCTCCCTGAACCTTACGTACCTCATCACTGTTAGTAACAGTGGCAGAACCGTTATTGGCACTGCACTCCATGACACGAGCATCACGTGCAGCATCTTCCATTCGACGAGCCATATCCAGTATCTTGGTAAGAGAACTATCATCATCAACAAGTTCTAGAGCTCTTCGACGGAGACGTGTAGATGTGCATGTTTCAATTATTTGCTGTTTGATTTCTTTGTCAACATCAGCAAACTCACAATGGGCTGCTAAACCCTGCAGACGTGTGTGGTATTGATCCACAGTTTCATTAGAGAGTTGTTTTGCTCTCCTGAAATGCATAATTTCCATAGCAGTATTTTGCCTTGGTTTGAAATGCTCTGTTAGTTTGGCTTTGGCAGTGTCATAATCTTTGGCACCACCAGTGTCTTTCAGTGTGTCAAAGATGTCACAAACTCTATCACCTGCATAATGAAGTAGAAAGGCACGCTTTCTTTCAGCACTTTTGATGTCAGAAACTATCAACAAATTCTCAAACTTTTTAAGCCATTTGACCCACCTCTGTGACAGGTTTGTCTGGTCACAGTCAGGATCAAATGCAGGAAACTGAGGTATATTTGCCATTTTTACTGAATAAATGTAACTTATCACTTAAATGTTCCTCAGAATATTAAACACTTACTGCACTGTATATGTTAGTCAAGAATTCACTGTAATTACTTTAATTTTGCAAAGCACACAAGCATTTTAATGCAAAAGTTCACAACAGTGCACAATATAGCAGCAACTGACTTCTTACCTAGCCCTTGTGTACATGTGTTGTTCCTACTCACAGCAGCAGCACAGCAGTTGTCAGCAGTTGGTACAGCAGTTGGTACAGCAGTTGGTACAGCAGCAGTTGGTACAGCAGTCAGTTCAGTGTGATGAATTTTGTAGCACGAAGCGTCGTTTCGTAACCAAAACATCAGGTTTTGTACACATCAAAGCGTCGTTTCGTACACAACGTCGGCAGATTCCTCAGTACACAGTTTCTTCAGCATAGCTTGGGTAGCACACAGCATCGGTTAGCACACAGCATCGTTTAGCACACAGCATCGTTTAGCACACAGCATCGGGTATGGCGCTCACAGCTTCTCTTCCTCCTCCAGGCAGCATGCTTCTCCCTTGTGTTTGAAACTGAACAAATACCTGCGTTCACAGTTCATCCTCGTCGCCAATGTGGTGTTTGTGTGTTACTGAGGAAGTCTTGGTTGTAGGGTTGATGTAAAGTCATGACTTGGTTACTGACTTTAATACTTAATATGATTACATGACTAGTAGCTACCAAGCTTGGCTGGCGTCCTGTACGCTCTATTGTTTACCTCCCTCCTCTCTCTGGCGTCTCAGCCGCCGCACATAGAAAACGGATGGTACCATTTTCTGTGAACATGACAACAGTGTGTTTGATTTCAGGTATATATTTCATTCACCATTGTGCAGTGATATACTAGGAAACTGTACTAGTGTTTAAGTGTCACACTAACCCCCTTCCCCCACTCAAGCCGAGGGGTGTCCGGTCACAGCCACCCCCCTTCTCCGCCTGTCTCACCGCACCACTGTACATCCTGCCACCACACCACTCCGCCCACCCTGCGCCCGAGCAGCTCTCACCCACCCATTCACCGCCCACACAGTGCTTGATGCAGAGATGTGTTACCCTCCAGGCACTCAGACATGTCACAGGTCACAGCAAGCATTCAGGTTCCTACCAAAAGGGAGGGAGACACAAGTACTCACATAAGTGGTGAGTGCGATGGACAGCTAACAACCCTTCCCCCCCCCCCCCCTCTTACATTACACACGTGTCCACCCTCCCACGCCACGCCCGCCCAGGGCCCGCCGATGTCTCAGCTCGCCCGGGTATGGAGGGGACTGCTACAACTAACCTGGAACCCCTTAGTCAAGAACACGGTCCTGGGAACAATGAACCCAGACGTTCACCCAGAGATGCAAATAGAGGTGCACCCAGACAACCCTGAGGAACGTGTCGAGTTTGTGACGAATCTCTCAGCCTTAGAATCGATGGAACCCTACGCGAACACAACGGTTGTGAGGGTTCATGGACAGAACCGTGTAGAGAGAGAAGGCCCACAGGTCCTCCAGGCAGCCCCACATATCCCAGCAAAATTCATGTTATCTAATGAGCTCCTGGAGACAATCAAAGCATCCACCACCAGAACTCTTTCCCACATTCCAAAAGCAGCACGCCCAATTGCAGCAGGGAAATATACAGATCTTAGGAAAGTGAACGAATGGTCTGCAAACCTTAATGCCGCGGCCACCATCAAAGCATGGCATAATTTGCACCTGTTTGGCAATATTTGCTTAGGCGTACCTGCAAGAGGAGGCAAGTCACTAGCCTCATCAGTCACTAGGGCAATAAATAATTTCCCCAGAGCTGACAACTTGATCCCCATCCCTCCTCAACGCAAAAAGCGTCGTGGCAGACCGAAGAGTTCCAATGACAATTTTAAGCTTGGAACACAAGTGACCAAGATAATTGAAGAGGGCAACACAGTAGGGACAATTAGGTTACTTACCAGTGAAGAAACAATCGCCCCTAGAAATACTGCAACTGCCGACTCACTGAGAGAGAAGCACCCTTCCAGAGGACTATGGGAACCCACTGCTCGGGACACAAATGCCCCAGACATGGGACCTCTATTCCTCCAAGCGTCAGAGGTATACAAAGCCATCATGTCATTTCCACCAGGCTCAGCAGGGGGATACACTGGAGTAAGACCTCAGCACCTCAAGGAGATGACAAACCCAGTTCTCGGCGAAGTTGCCGAGACACAACTGTCAGAGATCACGAAGTTTGTTAACGACTGCCTCTCCGGGTTGATCCCAGATACAATTAAACCCTTCTTCTTTGGAGCATCCCTTTGTGCCCTTAAGAAGAAGGATGGTGGAGTCAGACCCAGTGCCGTGGGTAACACACTTCGGCGCCTTGTTGCTAGGGCAGCTGTCAGAAAAATTAGCATAGACGCTGCGACGATGCTTCGACCCCATCAACTAGGTTTTGGTGTCCCCCATGGCTGTGAAGCAGCAGCTCATGCAGCACGAGCCTATATAAAGCACCTCCCAGAAAATAAGGCATTAATTAATTTAGACTTTAAAAATGCCTTCAACCAGGTAAAAAGGGATGTGGTACTGGAAGCAGTTCGAACCAGCTTTCCTTGTCTGCTTCCCTTCGTTTCAGCAGGGTACAGTAGGGAATCGACACTGTTGTTTGGGGAACATGAAGTTGTTTCTGCAGAAGGTGTCCAGCAGGGAGACCCACTTGTCCCTTTTCCTTTCTGCATGGCAGCTAAGGAGGTCACAAGCAGGTTGTCCAGCGAATTCAACATCTGGTTCCTGGACGATGGCACCCTGGCAGGGACACAGGAATCCCTGCTAGGAGATCTTCAGCTAGTGAAATCTAAGGGAGAGGAGTTAGGCCTTACACTAAACCCATCAAAGTGTGAAATCATCTCATCCAGCCAACCAGTCATAGAAGCAGTACGAATCTTATTGCCAGGAGCCCTAGTGATCGCTCCCACCGACAGTGTGCTGCTAGGGGCACCAATGGGCTCGAACGCCATTGAAGTAGTCCTCGAAGAAAAGCTTAAAGACCTGAGGAGGATGGAGGTGAGAATAGGGGCTTTGGATGATCACGATGCTTTGTACCTTCTTACAAGGTGCCTAGCCTTACCCAGACTTACTTATTTCCTCAGGTGTGCTCCTTCCTTTGACAGTCCAAAATTAACGGAATACGACTCACTCCTAAAGACAATAAGTATGAAAGTGTTAAACCTTTCCTTGCAAGATGACCAGTGGACCCAAGCAACGCTCCCAGTTAGACTCGGGGGTATAGGTATTCGCAAGGCGACACAGTTAGCATTGCCGGCATTCTTATCAAAGACCAGTGCTACAAGTGAATTAGTGAATGAAATACTACCAGAATACCTAAGGAACTTCACTGGGATTCGTGATCCCAAATTTGTGGATGGAGCTGGTTAGTGGGACACTCTTGCCAATTCACACACTCGACCAACTTTTCCAAACGACGGTAAACAAGCCAAATGGGATAGCCCCATAGTGGAGAACATCGCCAAAGCATTGCAGGAGGCAGCTTCTCAGAAGGACAAAGTTCGTCTCCTAGCTGTGCAAACCCCCCATGCTGGGGACTTCCTGTTGGCAGTTCCTAATTCCGCCTTGGGCACCCGCCTGGACCAACGGACCCTAAGTATTGGTGTTGCTCTGCGCCTTGCCGCCCATATCTCCACCGAACACTGGTGTATTTGCGGCCATGCACGGGCAGACCAATACGGCAGCCATGGTCTCATCTGTCGTAAGACACAGGGAAAGATTGCCAGACACGAAGCAGTCAATGACATCATCAAGATAAGTTTGACTACAGCTGGCTGTCCAGCACAAAGGGCACCCCAGTTGTGCAGACCTGACAACAGCCAAAAACGCCCAGATGGAGTCACCCTGCAGCCATGGAGGGAAGGTAAACAGGTCGTATGGGATTACACCTATGCATCTACATTGCCTGATACCTATCTATGTTACAGCTCAGCGGAGGGAGGTGGGGCAGCAACCTTCAGGGAGGCCCAGAAAATCAACAAGTACAGAGACCTAGAACGTTGTTACAGGTTCGTGCCGATAGACTCTGAGACTCTGGGCGCCTGGGGTAAATGTGCACTCAATTTTTTAAAGGAGGTTGGTGAGGAACTCACTGGGAAAACTAGAGACCCACGAGCAGCCAGTTTCCTGTTCCAGCGCCTCAGTGTTGCAGTTCAGAGGGGAAATGCGTGCTGTATCCTGGGTACACTCCCAACCGCCAAGGAACTGGACGAGGTCTTCGAACGCTGATTGTTTAATTGTTATTTTTGTGTGTGTGTGTGTGTTCTCTGTAAACTGTAGCATTGCAATTAAATGAATCAACATAAAACAAAACATACAAAAAAATAACAGGGGTGGTAGGAGAAGAAAAGATTAAGGTATTCAGTGAGAATTCACAAGATCTTCTCTAAATGCTCTTTGTTTTCTTCTTCGAGGATGTGGGTCCCTGCAATTGCACCAGAGATGGTACCCCTAAAATATATATATATATATATATATATATATATATATATATATATATATATATATATATATATATATATATATATATATATATATATATATATATATATATATATATGTCGTACCTAGTAGCCAGAACGCACTTCTCAGCCTACTATGCAAGGCCTGATTTGCCTAATAAGCCAAGTTTTCCTGAATTAATATATTTTCTCAAATTTTTTTCTTATGAAATGATAAAGCTACCCATTTCATTATGTATGAGGTCAATTTTATTTTATTTTAGTTAAAATTAACGTAGATATATGACCGAACCTAACCAACCCTACCTAACCTAACCTAACCTATCTTTATAGGTTAGGTTAGGTTCGGTAGCCGAAAAAGTTAGGTTGGGTTAGGTTAGGTAGGTAAGGTAGTCGAAAAACAATTAATTCATGAAAACTTGGCTTATTAGGCAAATCGGGCCTTGCATAGTAGGCAGAGAAGTGCGTTCTGGCTACTAGGTACGATATATATATATATATATATATATATATATATATATATATATATATATATATATATATATATATATATATATATATATATATATATATATATATATATATATATATGTCGTACCTAGTACGACATATAGATAGGTTAACCTATAAAGATAGGTTAGGTTAGGTTAGGTAGGTTTGGTTAGGTTCGGTCATATATATACGTCAATTTTAACTCCAATAAAAAAAAATTTGACCTCATACATAATGAAATGGGTAGCTTTATCATTTCATAAGAAAAAAATTAGAGAAAATATATTAATTCAGGAAAAGTTGGCTTATTAGGCAAATCGGGCCTTGCATAGTAGGCTGAGAAGTGCATTCTGGCTACTAGGTACGACATATATATATATATATATATATATATATATATATATATATATATATATATATATATATATATATATATATATACAACTTTAGAACACTTTCCCACCAGGAGACTCGAACCCTAGCCAGCACAGAAGCCTTCCAGCAACTGGCATAACAGGTACGCCTTAACCCGCTCCACCACCCGCTCAGACCCCTAAAAGAGATGGTAATTTCGGAGTATTTAAATACCCCAAAGATCAACACCTCCCAAGAGCACCAGAGCAAGTGAGGGGGTCATTTATACGTTAATTTCATCAAGTCCCTGTTAATATGGGAAGACACAGTGTCTCTGCTTAAGGCACAACTCTCCTAAACACGAGAGTTAAGTATACAACTTTAGAACACTTTCCCACCAGGAGACTCGAACCCTAGCCAGCACAGAAGCCTTCCAGCAACTGGCATATATATATATATATATATATATATATATATATATATATATATATATATATATATATATATATATATATATATATATATATATATATATATATATATATATATATATATATTGTGACAATAATCTCCTTCAAGAGATTGAGCCTGCTCTTCCCTCTACAATTACGTCGTAACAAACTATATAAAACTACTAGGGAAGAAATGTCCAACAACGACAACAACATCTCCAAGGTTTGCCAGAGCGCAAAACGTTGCAGCCAGGGACACCTGTTCAGACTCAAACCGCCAAACTACCTGTTGATCGCTACCGGCTCCGCTGATTGGTCGCCGGCCTGGCTGCACCTGCACTCGCCCCCCCATACTACTTGATGTCTGGGGTCGCCACGACCTCAGACCTCAGAATATTCTGTGCTTTCGCGGTTATCACTCCTCCCGGCTAGACGTTAGCGTGTACTGAGAGAGGTGGTAGCTTAAAGCCAATATTCCAGCACCTCCCTTTAATTTTGTGTGGCACTTCTTGTTATTTTATCTTAACGTAACTTTTCATTGTGTCATTTAATTATTCTTATTATTTTGATTGATTGATTTTATTATACGAATTTGTTTGTCCATTTTATTCATGTTTTGATTTATTTAACGTAATTAAAATTTCATTGTTAAAATTTACTTGTGTTTTGTGTGTCTTCTCCTTACCTTACCATAGACCAAGTTCCAGTTTTTCTATTTTTTTTTATAACTATGTGACGAGGCCATACCCCTAGCCTTAAACAGCCGAACACCAATGCGTTACCGTCACAATATATATATATATATATATATATATATATATATATATATATATATATATATATATATATATATATATATATATATATATAAACATATATATATATATATACGTATATATATATATATATATATATATATATATATATATATATATATATATATATATATATATATATATATATATATATATATATATATATTATTAAATATGACCGAAAAAGTAAGATTAATAATTCTAACACGAATTTTCTCAATCTTTCGTACATTACGCTTCACTGTTGGAGGTAAATCAAAAATCACTTCTCCAAAATTCATTTTTATTTCTAGTCTGACGCGACACGGGCGCGTTTCGTAAAACTTATTACATTTTCAAAGACTTCACAAATACACAACTGATTAGAACTTGCGTTTCTCTGATTTTATATCTACATTTGAGTGAGGTGGGAAGGGTGATGTGGCATTAACACAAAACAGAACAATAGGGGATATTAATAGGGTATTAAAAGTATCAACACAAGACAGAACAGAAACAATGGGTATTGAATAGAAGTGTTTGTAGAAAGCCTATTGGTCCATATTTCTTGATGCTTCTATATTGGAGCGGAGTCTTGAGGTGGGTAGAATATAGTTGTGCAATAATTGGCTGTTGATTGCTGGTGTTGACTTCTTGATGTGTAGTGCCTCGCAAACGTCAAGCCGCCTGCTATCGCTGTATCTATCGATGATTTCTGTGTTGTTTACTAGGATTTCTCTGGCGATGGTTTGGTTATGGGAAGAGATTATATGTTCCTTAATGGAGCCCTGTTGCTTATGCATCGTTAAACGCCTAGAAAGAGATGTTGTTGTCTTGCCTATATACTGGGTTTTTTGGAGCTTACAGTCCCCAAGTGGGCATTTGAAGGCATAGACGACGTTAGTCTCTTTTAAAGCGTTCTGTTTTGTGTCTGGAGAGTTTCTCATGAGTAGGCTGGCCGTTTTTCTGGTTTTATAGTAAATCGTCAGTTGTATCCTCTGATTTTTGTCTGTAGGGATAACGTTCCTATTAACAATATCTTTCAGGACCCTTTCATCCGTTTTATGAGCTGTGGAAAAGAAGTTCCTGTAAAATAGTCTAATAGGGGGTATAGGTGTTGTGTTAGTTGTCTCTTCAGAGGTTGCATGGCTTTTCACTTTCCTTCTTATGATGTCTTCGATGAAACCATTGGAGAAGCCGTTATTGACTAGAACCTGCCTTACCCTACAGAGTTCTTCGTCGACTTGCTTCCATTCTGAGCTGTGGCTGAGAGCACGGTCGACGTATGCGTTAACAACACTCCTCTTGTACCTGTCAGGGCAGTCGCTGTTGGCATTTAGGCACATTCCTATGTTTGTTTCCTTAGTGTAGACTGCAGTGTGGAAACCTCCGCCCTTTTCCATGACTGTTACATCTAGAAAAGGCAGCTTCCCATCCTTTTCCGTCTCGTAAGTGAAACGCAGCACGGAACTCTGCTCAAATGCCTCCTTCAGCTCCTGCAGATGTCTGACATCCGGTACCTGTGTAAAAATGTCGTCAACATACCTGCAGTATATGGCCGGTTTCAAGTTCATGTCGACTAAGACTCTTTGCTCGATGGTACCCATGTAGAAGTTTGCAAACAGGACACCTAGGGGAGAACCCATGGCGACCCCATCTACTTGCTTATACATGTGCCCATCCGGGCTCAAGAAGGGTGCCTCTTTAGTACAAGCTTGGAGTAGTTTCCTCAGAATACTTTCTGGCATGTCAAGAGGAGTACAGGCTGGATCACGATACACTCTGTCGGCTATCATTCCGATTGTCTCGTCCACAGGTACGTTGGTAAACAGCGATTCTACGTCCAACGAGGCTCTTATCCCTGTGGCCCGTGCGCCCCGCAGTAAGTCCACAAATTCCTTTGGAGACTTCAGGCTGAAGGCGCAAGGAACATAAGGAGTCAGCAGGCCGTTGAGTCGCTTCGCCAGTCTGTACGTGGGTGTGGGTATCTGGCTAATGATTGGCCGAAGTGGGTTTCCAGGCTTGTGCGTCTTGACATTTCCATACGCATATCCAGGTTTATATTCCCCAATGATCTTTGGCAGGTGTAGTCCGGATTTCTTGGCGTTCACAGTTTCAATCAGTTTGTTGACCTTTGCTTTTAATTCGGCTGTAGTGTCCTTCGTTACCCTTTGGAACTTAGTTTGGTCAGAGAGTATGATGTTCATTTTCGCCAGATATTCGTCTTTTTTAAGAATGACATATATTGGCGACTTGTCACCTCTCCTGACAACTATCTCCTTGTTCTCACGAAGGCTTTTAGCTGCCGCTTTAAGCTCGGGGGACAGTATGGTGCTTCTGTAGTTGCCTCGATTCTTTCCTCCTTCTGCAATAAGTTCTGCTTGTAAGGTATCTTTGGTAGTGACCTTCTTTTGTGTCTCGAGGTCGAATATGTCGTCCAACAGAATTTCCAACTCTACTTTCCGGGCCATTTCACTCGGTCTGGACATAACATGACAGTTTATGCCCAGATTTAGGAGAGTGACTTGGTCCTCAGTGAGGTTAATTCCTGCAAGGTTCAGGAAGCCATCTCTTGGTCGTGGAATTGCCATAGGTCCTCCATATAATGTTGTTAGTTTCTTGATAATCCTTGTTTCAGTGCTGAGGTGATGTTGGTCTGTGAGGATGTCGAGGTGTTGTTCAATGCGGGTACGGATACATCCTCACAGACCAACATCACCTCAGCACTGACCGGCCGGACAACAAGGAGATAGTTGTCAGGAGAGGTGACAAGTCGCCAATATATGTCATTCTTAAAAAAGACGAATATCTGGCGAAAATGAACATCATGAATTTTCATGAATTAATGTTTTTTCGACTACCTAACCTACCTAACCTAACCTAACCTAACTTTTTCTGCTACCTAACCGAACCTAACCTATAAAGATAGGTTAGGTTAGGTTAGGTAGGGTTGGTTAGGTTTGGTCATATATCTACGTTAATTTTAACTAAAATAAAAAAAAATTGACCTCATACATAATGAAATGGGTAGCTTTATCATTTCATAAGAAAAAAATTAGAGAAAATATATTATTTCAAGAAAACTTGGCTTATTAGGCAAATCGGGCCTTGCATAGTAGGCTGAGAAGTGCGTTCTGGCTATTAGGTACGACATATGTCTATATATATATATATATATATATATATATATATATATATATATATATATATATATATATATATATATATATATATATATATATATATATACATATCGTACCTAGTAGCCAGAACGTCGTACTCGGCCTGCTATGCATGGCCCGATTTGCCTAATAAGCCAAGTTTTCCTGAATTAATATATTTTCTCAATTTTTTTCTTATGAAATGATAAAGCTACCCATTTCATTATGTATTAGGTAATTTTTTTTTTATTGGAGTTAAAATTAACATAGATATTTGACCGAACTTAACCGACCCTACCTAACCTAACCTAACCTATCTTTATAGGTTAGGTTAGGTTAGGTAGCCGAAAAAGTTAGGTTAGGTTAGGTTAGGTAGTCGAAAAACAATTATTTCATGAAAACTTGGCTTATTAGGCAAATCGGGCCTTGCATAGTAGGCTGACAAGTGGGTTCTGGCTACTAGGTACGACATATATATATATATATATATATATGTCGTACCTAGTAGCCAGAACGCACTTCCCAGCCTACTATGCAAGGCCCAATTTGCCTAATAAGCCAAGTTTTCCTGAATTAATATATTTTCTCTAATTTTTTTTCTTATGAAATGATAAAGCTACCTATTTCATTATGTATGAGGTCAATTTTTTTTTATTGGAGTTAAAATTAACGTAGATATATGACCGAACCTAATAAACCTTACCTAACCTAACCTATCTTTATAGGTTAGGTTTGGTTAGGTAGCCGAAAAAGTTATGTTAGGTTAGGTTAGGTAGGTTAGGTAGTCGCAAAACAATTAATTCATGAAAACTTGGCTTATTAGGCAAATCGGGCCTGGCATAGTAGGCTGAGAAGTGCGTTCTGGCTACTAGGTACGACATATATATATATATATATATATATATATATATATATATATATATGTATATATATATATGTATATGTCGTACCTAGTAGCCAGAACGCACTTCTCAGCCTACTATACAAGGCCCGATTTGCCTAATAAGCCAAGTTTTCATGAAATAATATATTTTATCTAATTTTTTTCTTATGAGATGATAAAGCTACCCATTCCATTATGTATGAGGTCAATTTTTTTTTATTGGAGTTAAAATTAACGTAGATATATGACTGAACCTAACCAACCCTACCTAACCTAACCTAACCTATCTTTATAGGTTAGGTTAGGTTAGGTAGCCGAAAAAGTTAGGTTAGGTTAGGTTAGGTAGGTTAGGTTGTCGAAAAACAATTAATTCATGAAAACTTGGCTTATTAGGCAAATCGGGCCTTGCATAGTAGGCTGAGAAGTGCGTTCTGGCTACTAGGTACGACATATATATATATATATGTCGTACCTAATAGCCAGAACGCACTTCTCAGCCTACTATTCAAGGCCCGATTTGCCTAATAAGCCAAGTTTTCATGAATTAATGTTTTTTCGTCTACCTAACCTACCTAACCTAACCTAACCTAGCTTTTTTTGGCTACCTAACCTAACCTTACCTATATATATATGTTAGGTTAGGTTAGGTAGGGTTGGTTAGGTTCGGTCATATATCTACGTTAATTTTAACTCCAATAAAAAAAAAATGACCTCATACATAGTGAAACGGGTAGCTTTATCATTTCATAAGAAAAAAATTATAGTAAATATATTAATTCAGGAAAACTTGGCTTATTAGGCAAATCGGGCCTTGAATTATAGGCTGAGAAGTGAGTTCTGGCTACTAGGTACGACATATATATATATATATATATATGTCGTACCTAGTAGCCAGAACTCACTTCTCAGCCTACTATGCAAGGCCCGATTTGCCTAATAAGCCAAGTTTTCATGAATTAATTGTTTTTCGACTACCTAACCTACCTAACCTAACCTAACCTAACTTTTTCGGCTACCTAACCAAACCTAACCTATAAAGATAGGTTAGGTTAGGTTAGGTAGGGTTGGTTAGGTTCGGTCATATATCTACGTTAATTTTAACTCCAATAAAAAAAAATTGACCTCATACATAATGAAATGGGTAGCTTTATCATTTCAAAGGAAAAAAATTAGAAAAAATATATTAATTCAGGAAAACTTGACTTATTAGGCAAATCGGGCCTTGAATAGTAGGCCAAAAAGTGAGTTCTGGCTACTAGGTACGACATATATATATATATATATATATATATATATATGTCGTACCTAGTAGCCAGAACGCACTTCTCAGCCTACTATGCAAGGCCCAATTTGCCTAATAAGCCAAGTTTTCATGAATTAATTGTTTTTCGACTACCTAACCTACCTAACCTAACCTAACCTAACTTTTTCGGCTACCTAACCTAACCTAACCTGTAAAGATAGGTTAGGTTAGGTTAGGTAGGGTTGGTTAGGTTCGGTCATATATGTACAATAATTTTAACTCCAATAAAAAACAATTGACCTCATACATTATGAAATGGGTAGCTTTATCATTTCATAAGAAAAAAATTAGAGAAAATATGTTAATTCAGGAAAACTTGGCTTATTAGGCAAATCGGGCCTTGCATAGTAGGCTGAGAAGTGCGTTCTGGCTACTAGGTACGACATATATATATATATATATATATATATATATATATATATATATATATATATATATATATATATATATATATGTCGTACCTAGTAGCCAGAACGCACTTCTCAGCCTACTATGCAAGGCCCGATTTGACTAATAAGCCTAGTTTTCATGAATAAATTGTTTTTCGACTACCTAACCTAACCTAACTTTTTCGGCTACCTAACCTAACCTAACCTATGAAGATAGGTTAGGTTAGGTTGGGTAGGGTTGGCTAGGTTCAGTCATATATCTACGTTAATTTTAACTCCAATAAAAAAAATGACCTCATACATAATGAAATGGATAGCTTTATCATTTCATAAGAAAAAAATTAGAGAAAATATATTAATTCAGGAAAACTTCGCCTATTAGGCAAATTGGGCCATGCATAGTAGGCCCAGAAGTGCGTTCTGGCTACTAGGTACGACATATATATATATATATATATATATATATATATATATATATATATATATATATATATATATATATATATATATATATATGTCGTACCTAGTAGCCAGAACTCACTTCTCAGCCTACTATTCAAGGCCCGATTTGCCTAATAAGCCAAGTTTTCCTGAATTAATGTATTTACTATAATTTTTTTCTTATGAAATGATAAAGCTACCCTTTTCACTATGTATGAGGTCAATTTTTTTTTATTGGAGTTAAAATTAACGTAGATATATGACCGAACCTAACCAACCCTACCTAACCTAACCTAACCTATATATATAGGTAAGATTAGGTTAGGTAGCCAAAAAAAGCTTGGTTAGGTTAGGTTAGGTAGGTTAGGTAGACAAAAAAACATTAATTCATGAAAACTTGGCTTTTTAGGCAAATCGGGCCTTGCATAGTAGGCTGAGAAGTGAGTTCTGGCTACTAGGTACGACATATATATATATATATATATGTCGTACCTAGTAGCCAGAACTCACTTCTCAGCCTACTATTCAAGGCCCGATTTGCCTAATAAGCCAAGTTTTCCTGAATTAATATATTTACTATAATTTTTTTCTTATGAAATGATAAAGCTACCCTTTTCACTATGTATGAGGTCAATTTTTTTTATTGGAGTTAAAATTAACGTAGATATATGACCGAACCTAACCAACCCTACCTAACCTAACCTAACCTATATATATAGGTAAGGTTAGGTTAGGTAGCCAAAAAAAGCTAGGTTAGGTTAGGTTAGGTAGGTTAGGTAGACGAAAAAACATTAATTCATGAAAACTTGGCTTATTAGGCAAATCGGGCCTTGCATAGTAGGCTGAGAAGTGAGTTCTGGCTACTAGGTACGACATATATATATATATATATATATATATATATATATATATATATATATATATATATATATATATATATATATATATATATATATATATATATATATATATATATATATCAACCCGTTCTCACACAAGACAGCACATATATGACTTAATGCTTAAAGTCAATATGTTGAATATGAATTAGTAAATATGTGATATATTCCCAGTTACTTTTTTTACGAAGGCCCAAACTCTTCCTCACGTACCAATTTACGTGTCACAGTACCCGTCCGTCAACATAGATAGCAGAATATTCGTGATTGGTTCAATTATAAGGAAAATTGTAGTTTTCAGGTCCCACATGGGTTGTGAAATTTACCTACTGTTGTCCATGCTCTTATAATATTACAGATCAGCTATATCCTATTGAAGGCTCGTAGTTTTGTTTTGAGAAATATTAGTTGTTCTTAGTAAATTATAATAAGCACTATAAATTATTACATAGAATAACAGTGCTTCACCAATCAATATTATATACCATAGTTTGGCTTTAAAAATCTTTAAAGAATGTTTTGTAGGAACGCTAACAGAAAACGATGTTACATTTGAATGTCTATGGGGTAAACTACTGCAAACAGGACGGTATTGTGTCTACTATACCAACTATAGCTAGGATGGGTATATTGTCACCTACCGCCTGTTAGGTGGGAAAGGGGTCCAATACCACCCACAGGATGGGTATGAGGGTCACATCCACCCACAGGATGAGTATGGGGATCACATCCACCCACAGGAAGGGTATGGGGTCCAATACCACCCACAGGATGAGTATGGCGTCCACTACAACCCACAGGATGGGTATGGGGCGATGTCATGTTCACAGAAAATGGTACCATCCGTTTTCTATGTGCGGCGGCTGAGACGCCAGAGAGAGGAGGGAGGTAAACAATAGAGCGTACAGGACGCCAGCCAAGCTTGGTAGCTACTAGTCATGTAATCATATTAAGTATTAAAGTCAGTAACCAAGTCATGACTTTACATCAACCCTACAACCAAGACTTCCTCAGTAACACACAAACACCACATTGGCGACGAGGATGAACTGTGAACGCAGGTATTTGTTCAGTTTCAAACACAAGAGAGAAGCATGCTGCCTGGAGGAGGAAGAGAAGCTGTGAGCACCATATCCGATGCTGTATGCTAACCGATGCTGTGTGCTAACCAATGCTGTGTGCTAAATGATGCTGTGTGCTAAACGATGCTGTGTGCTAACCGATGCTGTGTGCTACCCAAGCTGTGTGCTACCCAAGCTGTGCTGAAGAAACTGTACTGAGGAATCTGCCGACGTTGTGTACGAAACGACGCTTTGATGTGTACAAAACCTGATGTTTTGGTTACGAAACGACGCTTCGTGCTACAAAATTCATCACACTGAGCTGACTGCTGTACCAACTGCTGCACCAACTGCTGTACCAACTGCTGCTGTACCAACTGCTGCTGTACCAACTGCTGCTGTGCCAACTGCTGTGCTGCTGCTGTGAGTAGGAACAACACATGTACACAAGGGCTAGGTAAGAAGTCAGTTGCTGCTATATTGTGCACTGTTGTGAACTTTTGCATTAAAATGCTTGTGTGCTTTGCAAAATTAAAGTAATTACAGTGAATTCTTGACTAACATATTCAGTGCAGTAAGTGTTTAATATTCTGAGGAACATTTAAGTGATAAGTTTACATTTATTCAGTAAAAAATGGCAAATATACCTCAGTTTCCTGCATTTGATCCTGACTGTGACCAGACAAACCTGTCACAGAGGTGGGTCAAATGGCTTAAAAAGTTTGAAAATTTGTTGATAGTTTCTGACATCAAAAGTGCTGAAAGAAAGCGTGCCTTTCTACTTCATTATGCAGGTGATAGAGTTTGTGACATCTTTGACACACTGAAAGACACTGGTGGTGCCAAAGATTATGACACTGCCAAAGCCAAACTAACAGAGCATTTCAAACCAAGGCAAAATACTGCTATGGAAATTATGCATTTCAGGAGAGCAAAACAACTCTCTAATGAAACTGTGGATCAATACCACACACGTCTGCAGGGTTTAGCAGCCCATTGTGAGTTTGCTGATGTTGACAAAGAAATCAAACAGCAAATAATTGAATCATGCACATCTACACGTCTCCGTCGAAGAGCTCTAGAACTTGTTGATGATGACAGTTCTCTTACCAAGATACTGGATATGGCTCGTCGAATGGAAGATGCTGCACGTGATGCTCGTGTCATGGAGTGCAGTGCCAACAACGGTTCTGCCACTGTTACTAACAGTGATGAGGTACGTAAGGTTCAGGGAGGACACCGTGATCAAAGAAGATATCATGGCAAACCTAACAGTAAATTTAGCCGAGAACCACGTCACAACTGGGGTCAAGGAACAAGGCTCAAGCAGTCACAACGACCCACATCAGAGGGTGTCAACAATAAATGTTACAATTGTGGAGGAGACTACCCACACCAAGATAATGTTTGTCCTGCTCAAGGTAAGAAGTGCTATGAGTGTGGAAAACTAGGTCATTTTGGTGCTATGTGTCGTTCCGCACTAAAGAAACCACAGTCAATGAATAAAAGCACTGTACGAGGATCAGGTCATAGGGGTCGAGGTGGTAAACACAATATTGCACCTCATATCCAGAATGTTAATAATATACAAGACAACATTTCATTACAACCAGTCTCAGATGACAGTGAATGTGATTATACTTATGGAGTACAAGCAAACACAGAATGGAATGATCTTCCAAACAACCCAGAGACATGTGTATACATTGCTGGTATTTGTCTCAAGGTTCTCATTGACACTGGATCAAACATTGACACCATTGCTGAGTGCCACTATGAGAAATTTAAAAAACAGTTCCCAAAGCTTGAGAACTATAATGGCAAAGCCACTGCCTATGCTTCAAAGGTAGCCTTGCCAGTGATTGGAACTTTCACTGCAGAGATTAAGTCAAAGAATGCAATGCTCATTACTACATTCCATGTTGTTAGGAATGCAAAGGAGTCTTTACTCAGTTACAAGACTTCAACCAAATTGGGGCTACTTCAGCTTTCTAATGCTGTAGCAGTGGAATCTGCAAACAATGTTGATGCTATTGTTGCTGAATTTTCTGATCGATTTAAATCCATAGGTTGTTATACTGATAGCAAAGTACATCTGCATATCAACCCAGACGTAATTCCAGTTGCCCAACCACATCGCCGACAACCATTCCATACTCGCAAGAAAGTCGATGCCGAACTGGATAGGCTGATGGAGCTAGATATCATTGAACCAGTAACAGGCCCAACACCATGGGTAAGCCCAATTGTCACTCCACCAAAGCCGAAGAATCCAGATGAGATACGCATTTGTGTGGACATGCGTGTTCCCAACAAGGCAATAATGCGTGAACGCCATCCTACACCGACTGTAGATGATATGATCTACCGCTTGAATGGTGCAACTATATTCAGCAAGTTAGATTTAAACAAGGGCTATCATCAGCTTGAACTTGATGATGAGAGTCGCTTCATCACAACGTTTACGACACATCGAGGTCTGTATAGGTACAAGCGCCTGAGTTTTGGTATTAACAGTGCTGCCGAGGTATTCCAGCACATCATCAGCCAGGTATTGCAAGACATACCTAATGCTGACAACATGTCTGATGACATCATTGTTTATGGCCGTACCCAAGCTGAACACGACAAAGCTCTTCGTGCAACATTGCAACGCTTACGAGAAAAGAATCTGACGTTAAGCCGAGCAAAGTGTGAGTTCAATCAACATAAAATTGAATTCTTTGGACATGTACTTAGTGACAAAGGTCTGTCTCCAGATCCTAAGAAAGTTGCAGATATCAAGAATGCTGCACCTCCTTCAACGTCCACTGAAGTACATAGTTTTCTGGGAATGGCAAACTACTGTTCTCGCTTCATTCCAGATTTTGCTACCATTACAAAGCCTCTACGTGAGCTCCTGAAGAAAAACGCATCATGGTACTGGAGCGAGATCGAGCAAAATGCATTTGATGCTGTGAAAGATGCACTAGTAGAGAATGCGACTGCTGCATACTTTGATCCATCAATGGACACTGAGTTAACGGTGGATGCTAGTCCTGTTGGTTTAGGTGCTGTGTTAGCCCAACACAAACCAAGATACTGGAACTAGATACTGGTCAACTAGATTCCAGAGTAGTAATTGCCTACGCCAGCCGTTCTCTCACAGATGTTGAGCAACGATACAGTCAGACAGAGAAGGAAGCTCTTGCTCTTGTATGGGGCTGTGAACACTTCAATGTGTATCTGCTTGGTGCACCCTTCACCACGATAGTCACTGACCACAAACCGTTGGAGACCATCTTCAATAATCCAAAGTCCAAACCACCAGCTCGCATTGAGAGATGGGCTCTTCGTCTGCAACCATACAACTTTACGGTGAAATACAAGCCGGGTGCAGGCAATCCCGCTGATTACATCAGTCGACATCCTGCCAACAGTTTCACCATCACCAAGCATCAGCAAGTTGCCGAGGAATATGTACACTCTGTAACCTGTGATGCAGTCCCTAAGGCTCTTACTCTTGATGAAATCCGTACTGCAACCCTAGAGGACCCAACTCTGCAAGCAACAGTGGATGCATTGACTAAGAAAAAGTTTCCACGCATCCCACCCTCAGGAGTTGACCAAGATGCATTCAAAGCACTTGAACGCATCCAGACAGAATTAAGTGTTACGCAACAACGCGACACTGTGCTGCGAGGTACTCGTATCGTTATTCCAGCTGTTCTCCAGCAACGTGCTCTGAAGCTTGCACATCAAGGACACCAAGGTCTTGTTAGGACGAAACAGCTGCTACGAGAAAAGGTGTGGTTTCCTGGCATTGATCGTCAAGCAAAGGATATGCATGATGCCTGTGTCCCTTGCCAAGCTGCAGTGGATACTTCAAGACCAACACCTCTACAACCTTCACCACTACCTGCTGCACCATGGACGGAAGTATCAATGGACTTCTGCGGACCACTACCAACTGGAGAGTACTTGATGGTAGTCATTGATGATCACTCACGTTATCCAGAAGTAGAAATCATCAATTCCACATCTGCAAAGGCCGTCATCCCGAAACTTGACACGATCTTTTCAAACTTTGGCATTCCTGAAGTTGTCAAGACGGACAATGGACCGCCATTCAATGGACAAGACTTTGTCAACTTTGCTGAGCATATTGGATTCAAACACCGCCGTGTGATGCCACTACATCCTCAAGCAAATGGAGAAGTTGAGAGATTCATGCAACCTCTCATGAAAGCGGTACGCTGTGCTCATGCCGAAGGACGATCCTGGAAACAAGCTATGTATGCTTTTCTCAGGAACTACCGTGCAACACCACATGGAACACTGGGCAAGTCGCCTGGCGAACTTTTATTTGGACGTCCTATGAGAATCGCACTACCCGTCATGCCAGCCGAGGTAACGGATAAACGTCTCGCTCAGAAGGATGCACTAGCCAAGGGCAAAATGAAAATTGCTCATGATCAACGTGCAAAGGAACAGTTCATAAAGGTTGGAGACACTGTTCTCGTTAAAAAGAAAAAAGAGGGAAAGTTAGATATGCCGTATGATACAAAACCATATAAAGTGATTAGTGTAAAAGGAACTATGGTAACAGCTAGTAATAGAGATCATAGTATAACACGTAATATGGCTTATTTCAAAGTGATTCCAACTAGTGTAGAAAATGATGAAGTGCAAAGTCGTGCAAAAGAAAAAGAAAAAAATAGTTATAACCCGACAAACAATTCATCAAGGGATGTTATTGCATTTAAGGACTCTCGTCCTAAACGTCATGTTAAACGCCCTACACGATTTGATGATTAATTGTGTTCCTATGTAATGCAAAATATTTACTTGTCATGCTGAACTAAATTTAATATTGTTTGAATAATGCAGATATCTCATTCAATATTTTGTAACTTTGTATTACAGTTTCTTTCATGTTTGTTTAACATTGCATATGTATTTCTAACATTGAAATCCTTTGTGGAAAAGATTAAGTTGTTTAAATTCTTTGTGTGCTTAATTAATGTTAAATGTATGCAGTATCTCTTGATATGGTAATAACTTACTTTGTGTCAATAACTTTGCTTTGTGCTACAAGCATGGTAGACATCCTGTATTCATTCTTTTTAAAGAAAAGGAGGGATGTCATGTTCACAGAAAATGGTACCATCCGTTTTCTATGTGCGGCGGCTGAGACGCCAGAGAGAGAGAGAAGGTAAACAATAGAGCGTACAGGGCGCCCGCCAAGCTTGGTAGCTACTAGTCATGTAATCATATTAAGTATTAAAGTCAGTAACCAAGTCATGACTTTACATCAACCCTACAACCAAGACTTCCTCAGTAACACACAAACACCACAGGCTCCAACCACCCATAGAATAGGTATGGGGCTCCAACCACAAATAAAATGGGTATAGGGTCCAATAACACCCACTGGATGTTTAAGGCGTCCATTGCCGCGCGTCGAGCTCGAAAACCGCAGCATTCATCTCAGAACCATGCCTATTTCACACAGATTCCTTAATAAACGTAAGAGTTTTATATGTCACAAGAAAGATAGAAATATAAGCTTCATTCTAAATACCTTACCATGGGCATATTTAAATTTAAAGCGAAGATACGTGTACTTTTATAATAGCCGAGCTTTAACCCCGGACAGATTGATCGACCGAGCAACTCTCTCTCAGAACAATGTTTATTTCACGTGAATTCGTTAATAAACATATATGTTTTATATGTCTCAAGAAAGGCAGACATATAAGCTTCACTTTAAACACTTTACCATAGACATTTAAAGTTCTAATGAAGATACATGTATTTTAAAAATTACGGAGCTCCCACCCCGTACAGACTGAACGACAGAGCAACTCTCTCTCAGATCAATGTTTATTTCACGTAAATTCGTTAATAAACACAAATGTTTTATATGTCTTAAGCAAGATAGAAATAAGAGCTTCATTTTCAATACATTACAATAGACATATTTATAGCTCAAGTGAAGATACATATGTTTTTATAGTAGCGCTCAGTAGCTTGTCGGGCATGGAGTGCAGACGCCTAATCACTTGCCGATATATTGTATAATTATCAAAGATACGCTAATAAAGCCTAAAATCTTATATGCCTCCAGAAAGACCGAGATATGAACATTATTATGATTTCACCAAATGAAATATATCATGTTCGAGAACAAAGATATATCAATTTTAAATTAAGTTTCGACAATGCTCGGGCGAGAGAGAGGGAGCGACTCTCGCCTCATCTATTGGAGATTCTGTCCACTAAAGACCCAAAGCTACTCAAACCCTCCTAGCATTATTTAAGTAATGAAGTAATATGGTATATTTACTATAATGTGGGTGCTGAATGCAGAACATGAGAAAACATATATTTACTCCAAACTAATATAATTTCATTATGAAATAAGTAAATAAGTAGCATCAAAGGAAGTCGACGGTCCAAGCGTCAATGTTGTGGAACGACTTATCCAAGATATATCGTTGTTTGGAAAGTGTTTGTTGGCATATCCAGTTGTCGCACTTCTCTGCACAAATTATCACAAATTTAAATTATAATGTTAACAAGTAGAATACGTATTTTTAATAAAATCTAACATAGCTAGCCAGAAAACATTTAACATTTATTAAAAAAATATATGTTTGGAAGTTAAATCGACTTCATAGGACAATAGTGTTGTTATATATACTCGTTATTCGTTGACATGCGTTCGCTACTTAAACTACCATGTACTGTACTTATGTAAAATCTCCCATGTCTCTTCGCTCATCTCACCGAACCCTACAGGCTCTGTGATATATTGCTTAATTAATTGAGATTCACAAATAAAGCTTATAATTGTATATGTTATCAAAAAGGCAGAGCTTATTTTAGTTCATTTATTATGCACCCCATACCCATCCTATGGGCGATAGTGGAGTGTTACAGAGGCACATAATGGGCTCAGGGACTGCCAAGCAAGTTATAATCTTGATAAGCTAGTTACAAAAGTCAATGCACATTGTCACATCAACAATGGGCTCGACACCGACCACAAGTACAGTTTATAATTTAAGCAACTGACATATATGGAGGGCTAGTGTCACAATTGATTTGTTTATCCTACACATAACCCCCTCTCCCCCACCCAATGGGCAGCGGTGGATAGGTTACAATCAAGTCGTTTTTTGCGTTTTATTCAGAGATTAGATCTTATTGGGTGAGGAAAGATATTCATATTTTAAAGAAGGCTTCTTGGCTGATGCTCTCCATTGATGGAAAATCTACAACCTTTTGAAAATCAATGTTAGTTTGATCTAGATATTGTAATTAACGAAAGTATTTATGTCATCTGAAAGGTAGAAATATAGGCTACATCTAAAATCCTTTGTCATAAATATAACTGAAGTGAAAACGAAGATATATGCGTTTTGATAGTTACTTGATGGCTAGCTCTGAGAGTGTGAAGCCCTGCACACCAGCCAATAAATTGTATAATTAGTTTCCATATATTTTAATTAATCTTAAAAATCTATGTCAGAAGAAAGGAAGATGTAGCCGTTAATGTGACAACATTTAAAAATATATATATCTTAAGTTAAATAAATAATATCACCTTATCGCCGGTGTCCGGACACATAAAAATTACCTAGGTATCAGTATCCAGCCAGGCGGGGATCACAGGCTGCACAATACTGATAAATTATGTAATGCACTACTTGTGGTCCATCTCGAACCCATTTATGATGTGACGACTTATAGTGAATTTTGTAACTAGCTCATCAAGATTGTAACTTGCTTAGCTAAATGATTTGTGGGGTTCGGTCCATTCACTTTCTTTCTTTATTATGCACCCCATAATACACATCCCGTGGGCGGTAGTGTAAAGGATTACAGAGGCACATAATCGGTTCAGGAACTGAACCCTCTAGTTCGTTTAGCTAAGCAAATAACAATCTTTTGACGCTAGTTACAAAATTATTAATGTACACATACTTATGCATACATGTAAATATTCATACGTATACATATATACATATACATACATATTTAATCACCCACACAAATACACACATCAGTAATCTTTTGTGTCACAAGTGATTCAACAAGAGGCTCACAACAGTCACTATACAAGGCTCTTTACATCTATGAGGAGTCGCACAGTTACTAGTCTTGCTCCACACCCACCCAACTGGGCGGCAGCTTTACAGTCATGTGCTCCACACCCACCCAACTGGGCGGCAGCTTTACAGTCATGTGCTCCACACCCACCCAACTGGGCGGCAGCTTTACAGTCATGTACTCCACACCCACCCAACTGGGCGGCAGCTTTACAGTCATGTGCTCCACACCCACCCAACTGGGCGGCAGCTTTAGTCATGTGCTCCACACCCAGCCAAATGGGCGGCAGCTTTACAGTCATGTGCTCCACACCCACCCAACTGGGCGGCTGCTTTACAGTCATGTGCTCCACACCCACCCAACTGGGCGGCTGCTTTACAGTCATGTGCTCGACACCCACCCAACTGGGCGGCAGCTTTACAGTCATGTGCTCCACACCCACCCAACTGGGCGGCAGCTTTACAGTCATGTGTATGCATTACCTACAGTAAGCAAATTTTGGATACTTCGCTAAGATTTCGGGCAGCACATCATTATGAATGAAGTACTTACACATTTCAGCCCCACAATTGTGGGGCTCAGGGACTGAGCCCCACAATTCATATAGCCAAGGAAGTTATAATCTTGATAAGCTAGTTACAAAAGTCAATGCACATTGTCAAATCAACAATGGGCTCGAGACAGACCACAAGTACAGTTTATAATTTAAGCAACTGACATATATGGAGGGCTAGTGTCACAATTGATTTGTTTATCCTACACATAACCCCCTCTCCCCCACCCAATGGGCAGCGGTGGATAGGTTACAATCAAGTCGTTTTTTGCGTTTTATTCAGAGATTAGATCTTATTGGGTGAGGAAAGATATTCATATTTTAAAGAAGGCTTCTTGGCTGATGCTCTCCATTGATGGAAAATCTACAACCTTTTGAAAATCAATGTTAGTTTGATCTAAAATTGTAATTAACGCAGTTACCTGATGTTATTCTTCACCTATATCTTTTTCTGGTTAATCCCTATTTACATTATGCAGTTCAGGCTTCGTCGCCAGACTATAGTTTTTAGTTTAGTTAATTTATCACATAATGGGTTCAGGGACTGAACACACAATTTATTTATCTAAGCAAGTTACAATCTTGAGGAGCTAGCCACAAAATTCATAACACATCGTCACATCAACAACATGGGTTCGAGATCGACCACAAGTACAGTTTCTAAATTAAGCAAATGCCATAAGTGGAGAGCTAGTGTCACAATTGATATGTTTGTCCTGCACATTTCCACAGTGGTTTGCTTGGGTTCTTTTAATTATCTTAGATATCATTGAAGAGAACCTCCTAGGTACTATACTGTATATATGCTGGTAAGAAGTATAATTATCCTGAGAAATCGTGTAAATTATGTTGTACGAGTGCTTCCAGTTAAGTAACATAGTTCATTTGTGTGCGCGTGCTTGAAGAGGAAATGTTATCCCCCCCCCCCACCCCCCATTGTAAATATTTGTGGGTTTCAGACCATACGGCCACGGCTTACCCTCGCCGCGGTCGAGGGTAAGAACACCGGATGTATACCCAGTATTACAAGTAAACATTAGCAATAACAATTATGGAAAGCTCCTTCACCTGTACATAGACAAGAGACTGAACTTACCATACAACACATACAACATACAACCCACATACAACACATAAGGGGATGCTCAGAGAGAGAGAGAGAGAGAGAGAGAGAGAGAGAGAGAGAGAGAGAGAGAGAGAGAGAGAGAGAGAGAGAGAGAGAGAGAGAGAGAGAGAGAGAGTAAAATTATCCACTGAGGTCTGATTAAGTCCTTTTGGGGACCTTAATCATTAGGACGTCCAATGATTAACGCAAAGTGAAGCGTATTCAGATGGTATATTGACAACATTCAGCATATCTCATAATGACCTAGTAGTACTTGGTGCACAAATACCTTTTCCATAGGAATCGCAAAACATAATTAAACACAACTGTACCGTACAGTGTTATATATTTATTTCAGTTTGAACAATTTTTAACATTAACATTCCAACATTCATTTTAGCAAGTTCTCTCATAATGACGTGTGGGTTAGCAATGTCAAAGGCTGACTTAAGATCTAGGAAAGTGGTATATGACCTATCAGTATGCAGGGTGAGGAATGTGGTAATACAGTGATGTACACTCATTCCATGCATAAAGCCATATATCTGGGGAGACAACATATTATTAATTTTGTAAAGGAGACGGTTGAGAACCATCTTCTCAAGACACTTATAGAGACAACTAGTGAGGGAGACTGGGCATAAAGCACTCGGCTGGTGAGGTTTAGGAATGGGAATAATAACACTGTTGGTCCATGACTTAGGAAGCTCCCCAGTTACATAGCTCATATTATACAATTGAAGAAAGGTATTCCTTGGAACTAGCAGAAGCATAAGCAGTATGCCGTAAGTAACTCCATCCTCCCCGGGTGATGTAGCTTTGCCTTTATGTAGAGCAGAATCTAGTTTGTATTCAGTAAAAAGCATGTCACAGTCATCCTCTTGATGAAGCATGAAGTCAAGGAACCTTGCTCTATCAGTATATCTATCATTTAATTCATTCTGTGAGGGTAGAGGAAGACTGTCAAAGCTGGAAGTCGTGGCCCAAGCATCAACAAGATCATTTGCTCTGTGCAGAGGATTAGGGTACGAGATCTCTGCAGCATTTTTCCCTTTGATCTTGTTGATATCCTTCCATGCCCGACTTAGTGGCGTGTGAGAATTGAGACCACGGACAAAAGTTTCCCAGTCTGTCTGCCTCAGCTCCACCATACGTTCCCTGGCCTTAGCCAGAGCCGCTTGAAAGAGCCGAAGCATTTCAGCAGTGTGGGTCCTTCTACAAGCTAGTCCAATTATTCTGGCAGTGCGTTTTAGTGCATGCAATTTAGAATCATTATAATAAGCATAAGTGCTATGACCAGTGTAATTTGGGTTACGTGGCCTGGACGATGTATCAAGTGATTCTATAAACTGCTCGATAGTACCTGTGAGCTCATTGTTAAAATCTTCAACTGATGAAGGCTCAGATGAACTGCACCAATCTGACACATGAGCAACAAGATTGTCTCGTTGATCGATGGGCACAGCCAGCCTCTTCCGTTTGAACACTCCACCAGGGAGGATAGAGCTGCCAATGCTTACAGTGGCTAATATGGCCAGATGATCAGACGCCATATCTGGCACTATTGACGAGGCACACACGGTGTGGGAGACGTTGACACCGAGACATAGATCAAGAATACCTCCGTAGATATGCGTTGGTTCAAGGTCACCCACAATCTGTGCATCATCGTGACTACCTAATAGTGACACCAGTTGGTTGCCGTTACGATTACTGAACTGCGAATTACCAATATTCCTATGGCTAGCGTTATAATCACCTTTAATGATGGTAGGCTCAGTCTGAATACAGACAGGAAGGTCAGCATAATTAAAGTTACAAGGAGTTGATTATTTAGTATAGTTGTTTTTCTCTTTAACTGGATGATAGAGGGGGAGTCTTTAACGTGATTGGGAATACATACATACACACATGCATACATACATACATACATACATACATACATACATACATACATACATACATACATACATACATACACACATGCATACATACAAACATGCATGTATTAACTCTCGTGTTTAGGAGAGTTGTGCCTTAAGCAGAGACACTGTGTCTTCCCATATTAACAGGGACTTGATGAAATTAACGTCTAAATGACCCCTCACTTGCTCTGGTGCTCTTGGGAGGTGTTGATCTTTGGGGTATTTAAATACTCCGAAATTACCATCTCTTTTAAGGGTCTGAGCGGGTGGTGGAGAGGGTTAAGGCGTACCTGTTATGCCAGTTGCTGGAAGGCTTCTGTGCTGGCTAGGGTTCGAGTCTCCTGGTGGGAAAGTGTTCTAAAGTTACATACATACATACATACATACATACATACATACATACATACATGCGTACATACATACATACATACATACATACATACATACATACATACATACATACATACATACATGCATGCATGCGTGCATACATACATCCATCCATACGTACGTACATACATACATACATACATACATACATACATACATGAGTATATAAATACATGCGTATATAAATACATACATGCGTATATACATGCATATATAAATACATACATACATGCATGCATGCGTACATACATCCATCCATCTATACATACATGCATACATACATACATGCATGCATGCGTACATACATACATCCATCCATCTATCCATACATACATACATACATGCATGCATACATACATACATACATACATACATACATACATACATACATACATACATACATACATACATACATACATGCATACATACATGCATGCATACATACATGCATGCATGCGTACATACATACATCTATCCATTCATACATGCATACATACATACATACATACATACATACATACATACATACATACATACATACATACATACATACATACATACATACATACATACATACATACATACATACATACATACATACATACACGTCCAGTTTCAGCATATAGCTATTTCGGGACAAAATCCAATACAGTTTATATTGGTGAGACGCCACTGTGATGAGGAGTTTAAATATCACAGGAACTGTAGGTTAATGTGTGACATAGGTGAGGTTAGATGAGGCATCTACAAGCATCAGCTGGAGGTTGATGGAGTGTTGTGGAGGCTGGTGGTACTATGTCCAGATGTTGGAGGGTGGATTTGACTCTCCCACCCTCCCTCCCCCTCCCCCCCCCCCACATTGACCGCAGTACGTCTAAGGTTACTTTCCACTCTCGCTTACCAAGGGTATAACCCCCCCCCCCCCCCCCAACACACACACATGCATCAGATTCTTAACTTACAATATTTATTATTTACCAATTTATGTTACTACACTGACTCTCAATTTCACAATATTGTATAAACTTTGATGAATCGCTCGTCTATGGGTCATCCAATAATGCTAGCAGACTTCTAGATGTTACCACTGCTAGGTTTAGGCTCGGCTACAAGTACCTCTGGAAGTTTGTAACATCTGATGATGTAGATTTGACTAAATGTAAACTCTGTCAGCAGAACTATTCGCATACTTTGAGTCATTATATAATGGATTGTGAAAAATAGCGGAATTTAAAGATAACAACATCAATAGTGTCCATGAAATGTGTAAGTACTTCATTCATAATGATGTGCTGCCCGAAATCTTAGCGAAGTATCCAAAATTTGCTTACTGTAGGTAATGCATACACATGACTGTAAAGCTGCCGCCCAGTTGGGTGGGTGTGGAGCACATGACTGTAAAGCTGCCGCCCAGTTGGGTGGGTGTCGAGCACATGACTGTAAAGCAGCCGCCCAGTTGGGTGGGTGTGGAGCACATGACTGTAAAGCAGCCGCCCAGTTGGGTGGGTGTGGAGCACATGACTGTAAAGCTGCCGCCCATTTGGCTGGGTGTGGAGCACATGACTAAAGCTGCCGCCCAGTTGGGTGGGTGTGGAGCACATGACTGTAAAGCTGCCGCCCAGTTGGGTGGGTGTGGAGTACATGACTGTAAAGCTGCCGCCCAGTTGGGTGGGTGTGGAGCACATGACTGTAAAGCTGCCGCCCAGTTGGGTGGGTGTGGAGCACATGACTGTAAAGCTGCCGCCCAGTTGGGTGGGTGTGGAGCAAGACTAGTAACTGTGCGACTCCTCATAGATGTAAAGAGCCTTGTATAGTGACTGTTGTGAGCCTCTTGTTGAATCACTTGTGACACAAAAGATTACTGATGTGTGTATTTGTGTGGGTGAATTAAATATGTATGTATATGTATATATGTATACGTATGAATATTTACATGTATGCATAAGTATGTGTACATTAATAATTTTGTAACTAGCGTCAAAAGATTGTTATTTGCTTAGCTAAACGAACTAGAGGGTTCAGTTCCTGAACCGATTATGTGCCTCTGTAATCCTTTACACTACCGCCCACGGGATGTGTATTATGGGGTGCATAATAAAGAAAGAAAGTGAATGGACCGAACCCCACAAATCATTTAGCTAAGCAAGTTACAATCTTGATGAGCTAGTTACAAAATTCACTATAAGTCGTCACATCATAAATGGGTTCGAGATGGACCACAAGTAGTGCATTACATAATTTATCAGTATTGTGCAGCCTGTGATCCCCGCCTGGCTGGATACTGATACCTAGGTAATTTTTATGTGTCCGGACACCGGCGATAAGGTGATATTATTTATTTAACTTAAGATATATATATTTTTAAATGTTGTCACATTAACGGCTACATCTTCCTTTCTTCTGACATAGATTTTTAAGATTAATTAAAATATATGGAAACTAATTATACAATTTATTGGCTGGTGTGCAGGGCTTCACACTCTCAGAGCTAGCCATCAAGTAACTATCAAAACGCATATATCTTCGTTTTCACTTCAGTTATATTTATGACAAAGGATTTTAGATGTAGCCTATATTTCTACCTTTCAGATGACATAAATACTTTCGTTAATTACAATATCTAGATCAAACTAACATTGATTTTCAAAAGGTTGTAGATTTTCCATCAATGGAGAGCATCAGCCAAGAAGCCTTCTTTAAAATATGAATATCTTTCCTCACCCAATAAGATCTAATCTCTGAATAAAACGCAAAAAACGACTTGATTGTAACCTATCCACCGCTGCCCATTGGGTGGGGGAGAGGGGGTTATGTGTAGGATAAACAAATCAATTGTGACACTAGCCCTCCATATATGTCAGTTGCTTAAATTATAAACTGTACTTGTGGTCGGTGTCGAGCCCATTGTTGATGTGACAATGTGCATTGACTTTTGTAACTAGCTTATCAAGATTATAACTTGCTTGGCAGTCCCTGAGCCCATTATGTGCCTCTGTAACACTCCACTATCGCCCATAGGATGGGTATGGGGTGCATAATAAATGAACTAAAATAAGCTCTGCCTTTTTGATAACATATACAATTATAAGCTTTATTTGTGAATCTCAATTAATTAAGCAATATATCACAGAGCCTGTAGGGTTCGGTGAGATGAGCGAAGAGACATGGGAGATTTTACATAAGTACAGTACATGGTAGTTTAAGTAGCGAACGCATGTCAACGAATAACGAGTATATATAACAACACTATTGTCCTATGAAGTCGATTTAACTTCCAAACATATATTTTTTTAATAAATGTTAAATGTTTTCTGGCTAGCTATGTTAGATTTTATTAAAAATACGTATTCTACTTGTTAACATTATAATTTAAATTTGTGATAATTTGTGCAGAGAAGTGCGACAACTGGATATGCCAACAAACACTTTCCAAACAACGATATATCTTGGATAAGTCGTTCCACAACATTGACGCTTGGACCGTCGACTTCCTTTGATGCTACTTATTTACTTATTTCATAATGAAATTATATTAGTTTGGAGTAAATATATGTTTTCTCATGTTCTGCATTCAGCACCCACATTATAGTAAATATACCATATTACTTCATTACTTAAATAATGCTAGGAGGGTTTGAGTAGCTTTGGGTCTTTAGTGGACAGAATCTCCAATAGATGGGGCGAGAGTCGCTCCCTCTCTCTCGCCCGAGCATTGTCGAAACTTAATTTAAAATTGATATATCTTTGTTCTCGAACATGATATATTTCATTTGGTGAAATCATAATAATGTTCATATCTCGGTCTTTCTGGAGGCATATAAGATTTTAGGCTTTATTAGAGTATCTTTGATAATTATACAATATATCGGCAAGTGCGTAGGCGTCTGCACTCAATGCCCGACAAGCTACTGAGCGCTACTATAAAAACATATGTATCTTCACTTGAGCTATAAATATGTCTATTGTAATGTATTGAAAATGAAGCTCTTATTTCTATCTTGCTTAAGACATATAAAACATTTGTGTTTATTAACGAATTTACGTGAAATAATCATTGATCTGAGAGAGAGTTGCTCTGTTGTTCAGTCTGTACGGGGTGGGAGCTCCGTAATTTTTAAAATACATGTATCTTCCTTAGAACTTTAAATATGTCTATGGTAAAGTGTTTAAAGTGAAGCTTATATGTCTGCCTTTCTTGAGACATATAAAACATATATGTTTATTAACGAATTCACGTGAAATAAACATTGTTCTGAGAGAGAGTTGCTCGGTCGATCAATCTGTCCGGGGTTAAAGCTCGGCTATTATAAAAGTAAACGTATCTTCGCTTTAAATTTAAATATGCCCATGGTAAGGTATTTAGAATGAAACTTATATTTCTATCTTTCTTGTGACATATAAAACTCTTACGTTTATTAAGGAATCTGTGTGAAATAGGCATGGTTCTGAGATGAATGCTGCGGTTTTCGAGCTCGACGCGCGGCAATGGACGCCTTAAACATCCAGTGGGTGTTATTGGACCCTATACCCATTTTATTTGTTGTTGGAGCCCCATACCCATTCTATGGGTGGTTGGAGCCCCATACCCATCCTGTGGGTTGTAGTGGACGCCATACTCATCCTGTGGGTGGTATTGGACCCCATACCCTTCCTGTGGGTGGATGTGATCCCCATACTCATCCTGTTTGTGGATGTGACCCTCATACCCATCCTGTGGGTGGTATTGGACCCCTTTCCCACCTAACAGGCGGTAGGTGACAATATACCCATCCTAGCTATAGTTGGTATAGTAGACACAATACCGTCCTGTTTGCAGTAGTTTACCCCATAGACATTCAAATGTAACATCGTTTTCTGTTAGCGTTCCTACAAAACATTCTTTAAAGATTTTTAAAGCCAAACTATGGTATATAATATTGATTGGTGAAGCACTGTTATTCTATGTAATAATTTATAGTGCTTATTATAATTTACTAAGAACAACTAATATTTCTCAAAACAAAACTACGAGCCTTCAATAGGATATAGCTGATCTGTAATATTATAAGAGCATGGACAACAGTAGGTAAATTTCACAACCCATGTGGGACCTGAAAACTACAATTTTCCTTATAATTGAACCAATCACGAATATTCTGCTATCTATGTTGACGGACGGGTACTGTGACACGTAAATTGGTACGTGAGGAAGAGTTTGGGCCTTGGTAAAAAAAGTAACTGGGAATATATCACATATTTACTAATTCATATTCAACATATTGACTTTAAGCATTAAGTCATATATGTGCTGTCTTGTGTGAGAACGGGTTGATATATTTATATATATATATATATATGTCGTACCTAGTAGCCAGAACGCACTTCTCAGCCTACTATTCAAGGCCCGATTTGCCTAATAAGCCAAGTTTTCCTGAATTAATATATTTACTATAATTTTTTTCTTATGAAATGATAAAGCAACCCTTTTCTCTATGTATGAGGTCAATTTTTTTTTATTGGAGTTAAAATTAACGTAGATATATGACCGAACCTAACCAACCCTACCTAACCTAACCTAACCTATATTTATAGGTAAGGTTAGGTTAGGTAGCCAAAAAAAGCTAGGTTAGGTTAGGTTAGGTAGGTTAGGTAGACGAAAAAACATTAATTCATGAAAACTTGGCTTATTAGGCAAATCGGGCCTTGAATAGTAGGCTGAGAAGTGCGTTCTGGCTATTAGGTACGACATATATATATATATATATATATATATATATATATATATATATATATATATATATATATGTCGTACCTAGTAGCCAGAACTCACTTCTCAGCCTACTATGCAAGGCCCGATTTGCCTAATAAGCCAAGTTTTCATGAATTAATTGTTTTTCGACTACCTAACCTACCTAACCTAACCTAACCTAACTTTTTCGGCCACCTAACCTAACCTAACCTATAAAGATAGGTTAGGTTAGGTTAGGTAGGGTTGGTTAGGTTCGGTCATATATCTACGTTAATTTTAACTCCAATAAAAAAAAATTGACCTCATACATAATGAAATGGGTAGCTTTATCATTTCATAAGAAAAAAAATAGAGAAAATATATTAATTCAGGAAAACTTGGCTTATTAGGCAAATCGGGCCTTGAATAGTAGGCTGAGAAATGCGTTCTGGCTACTAGGTACGACATATATATATATATATATATATATATATATATATATATATGTCGTACCTAGTAGCCAGAACTCACTTCTCAGCCTACTATGCAAGGCCCGATTTGCCTAATAAGCCAAGTTTTCATGAATTAATTGTTTTTCGACTACCTAACCTACCTAACCTAACCTAACCTAAGTTTTTCGGCTACATAACCCAACCTAACCTATAGAGATAGGTTAGGTTAGGTTAGGTAGGGTTGGTTAGGTTCGGTCATATATCTAAGTTAATTTTAACTTCAATAAAAAAAAATTGACCTCATACATGATGAAATGGGTAGCTTTATCATGTCATAAGAAAAAAATTAGAGAAAATATATTAATTCATGAAAACTTGGCTTATTAGGCAAATCGGGCTTTGAATAGTAGGCTGAGAAGTGCGTTCTGGCTACTAGGTACGACATATGTATATATATATATATATATATATATATATATATATATATATATATATATATATGTCGTACCTAGTAGCCAGAACGCACTTCTCAGCCTACTATGCAAGGCCCGATTTGCCTAATAAGCCAAGTTTTCCTGAAATAATATATTTTCTCTAATTATTTTCTTATGAAATGATAAAGCTACCCATTTCATTGTGTATGAGGTCAATTTTTTTTTATTTGAGTTAAAATTAACGTAGATATATGACCGAACCTAACCAACCCTACCTAACCTAACCTAACCTATCTTTATAGGTTAGGTTAGGCTAGGTAGCCGAAAAAGGTAGGTTAGGTTAGGTTAGGTTAGGTAGGTTAGGTAGTCGAAAAACAATGAATTCATGAAAACTTGGCTTATTAGGCAAATCGGACCTTGCATAGTAGGCTGAAAAGTGAGTTCTGGCTACTAGGTATGACATATATATATATATATATATATATATATATATATATATATATATATATATATATATATATATATATATATATATATATATATATATATATATATATATATATATATATATATATATATATATATATATATATATATATATATATATATATATATATATATATATATATATATATATATAGACATATGTCGTACCTAGTAGCCAGAACTCACTTCTCAGCCTACTATTCAAGGCCCGATTTGCCTAATAAGCCAAGTTTTCCTGAATTAATATATTTACTATAATTTTTTTCTTATGAAATGATAAAGCAACCCTTTTCTCTATGTATGAGGTCAATTTTTTTTTATTGGAGTTAAAATTAACGTAGATATATGACCGAACCTAACCAACCCTACCTAACCTATATTTATAGGTAAGGTTAGGTTAGGTACCCAAAAAAAGCTAGGTTAGGTTAGGTTAGGTAGGTTAGGTAGACGAAAAAACATTAATTCATGAAAACTTGGCTTATTAGGCAAATCGGGCCTTGAATAGTAGGCTGAGAAGTGCGTTCTGGCTATTAGGTACGACATATATATATATATATATATATTTATATACATATATGTCGTACCTAGTAGCCAGAACGCACTTCTCGGCCTACTATGCAAGGCCCGATTTGCCTAATAAGCCAAGTTTTCATGAATTAATATATTTTTTCTAATTTTTTTCTTATGAAATGATAAAGCTACCCATTTCATTATGTATTAGGTAAATTGTTTTTTATTGGAGTTAAAATTAACGTAGTTATATGACCGAACCTAACCAACCCTACCTAACCTAACCTAACCTAACCTATCTTTATAGGTTAGGTTAGGTTAGGTAGCCGAAAACGTTAGGTTAGGTTAGGTAGGTTAGGTAATCGAAAAAACATTAATTCATGAGAACTTGGCTTATTAGGCAAATCGGGCCTTGAATAGTAGGCTGAAAAGTGCGTTCTGGCTACTAGGTACGACATATATATATATATATATATATATATATATATATATATATATATATATATATATATATATATATTTATATATATATATATATATATATATATATATATATATATATATATATATATATATATATATATATATATATATATATATATATATATATATATATATATATATATATATATATATATATATATATATATATATATATATATATATGCGGAAAATCCACAGAGAAATATGAAATGAGGTGAACGTTTCGGCTTTGTTAAAGCCTTTGTCAACACCAGACTGACCAAAAAAAGCTTGGTTAGGTTAGGTTAGGTAGGTTAGGTAGACGAAAAAACATTAATTCATGAAAACTTGGCTAGTCATGAAACATTAATTCGTGAAACATTAATTCATGAAAACTTAGTCAGTCTGGTGTTGACAAAGGCTTTAACAAAGCCGAAACGTTCACCTCATTTCATATTTCTCTGTGGATTTTCCGCATAAAATTATCAGTGTTTTGTGATCGTCAATTGCATATATATATATATATATATATATATATATATATATATATATATATATATATATATATATATATATATATATATATATATATATATATATATATATATATATATATATATATATATATATATATATATATATATATATATATATATATATATATATATATATATATATATATATATATATATATATATATATATATATATATATATATATATATATATATATATATATATATATATATATATATATATATATATATATATATATATATATATATATATATATATATATATATATATATATATATATATATATATATATATATATATATATATATATATATATATATATATATATATATATATATATATATATATATATATATATATATATATATATATATATATATATATATATATATATATATATATATATATATATATATATATATATATATATATATATATATATATATATATATATATATATATATATATATATATATATATATATATATATATATATATATATATATATATATATATATATATATATATATATATATATATATATATATATATATATATATATATATATATATATATATATATATATATATTTATATTGTTATGATCTCAGCCTGCAGGAGAAACGAGTCTCCCTCCTTGAGAGTTATTCATCAAGCCTGACCTGATTAGAAGGTCTAGCAAATATTGAGGTGATAACGCATATGTAAAATAGTTGCTTGGATATGATAAACAATTTAAGATTATGGGCAGTGTAGAAGAAAACAGATAAATGACTGTTTAGGTGATGTGGACATTTTGCTGGAGGCGTGAGGCTCGCTTCGGAGGGCTTTGACCTCACTTGAGTGCCAGACATCGCAGGGGAAAGCCGCGCTCCATTGAGCTCCCGTCAGAAGGGAACCCCTAGTGATATATCTCGAAGAGAAGAGAAGTGTGTAGACGTGCCAGCTGTGGAACTGAGCTGGGAACGTTGTGGTCTCAAGTCCTGGTCGAAGAAGAGAGTATCAAGCCGGCCAAAGACATTATTGTGGGCCGTGGCAGCGCCATGACCAAGCCTCGTCAGAGTAAGGGGCGCCCTCAACCAGACGATCTGTGGTAAGCACGATATACGCCAGTTCATAGTGATTGCTTGTAGTTGGTCGTCTGCCCAGCGACAGTAGCAAAGTTTATTGATAAGTTAGACATGCTTTAATAAGGCAGAAAGCCTGAAATAAGAGAGTGGAGAGGGAGGAACACGGAGCGACATCCGTCCCCTCTGAGCGCTGGCAGGTGACTGAGAGCTCCAGACGGCGGAGGCCCCTCCCTGAGTGAGTGAGGCAGAGTGAGTGAGGACCGCCGCCGGGCGAGGTGGAGTATGGACCCGCCCAAAACGGGGGAGTCCACTCTCACTGTACGTAGAGGACAGATAGAGGTTTGAGGCAAGCATATTGTCTGGTTATTTTTGTTTATGTGTTGAAGGGAAAACAATTTTATTGTAGTGTCGATTTGTTGCAGGTTTGTCTTTGGGGAAAAAGTTGCTGAGAACTTCGAAGCCAGCACAGAGGGAGTAGTTGATGAGACTCCAAGGTAGTGAAGCAGAGGACCTCGAGCTGTGAGGAGAAGCAGTGAAGAGGAGTGTCACGTGCTTCTGTAGAGGTGGTGAAACACCATAGTTGCTCGAGGAAACTTCATGGTGTAGCAGCCAAGAGAGCTGTGGAGGAACCTAGCAGAAGTAGTAGAGCACCATAGTTGCTCAAGGAAAACTTCATGATAGCAACCTGGAGGAGCTGCAAAGGATCCTGGTAGTGAAGCCCGGGAGAACCTGAAGATATCAGGGTAGTGAACCTCCAGAGGTGGAAGGGGAAGTTCTGGTGGATTACTAGTAGGGAGTTGATAGTGTTTGGTTGTCATTAGCGTGCAAGACGCAGTGAGAGGTGAGTGACTGTTTGCATTCTTATGTCAAGGAGTGTTTTACACTGAAGTTTAGAGTTACAGTCGTAGGCTGGATTACCTAGAGATGTATGTGTTCTAGGGCTGATAGAGTGATTGATTGATCATTGTTGTGTATCAAGGAACATTCATACTGATACATGTTATTGCATTCACATGCTGATTTTCTTTGTACACATTTATAGATACATATATATATTCTCTTGCTGATGGTGCAACAGTGTATGTAGACTTGATCAACTTGAGGAGGTTGATAGTATCAGGTGGTGAACCAGGAGATAGGATACCACTTGATAAGCTGACAATAGAGTTCTGATGGTGTTGGAGTGCAACGTGATTGTAATATTATAGAGTATAGGATTCATTATTATTATATGTGTGTATGTATCGTGTATGTGCTTTGTCCAGTAAATGTATCCCAATTTGCTGGTGTTTGCCCTTGTCCTAGTGAGGCTTCCCAGGAGGTAGTAAAGAAGGAGAGAGAGAGAGAAAGAACCAAGAACCACTGCTGTGGACAGGGTAGGAGGTAATACTAGTAAGTCATAGGGGATTGAGGAGATCATATCTCATAAGGAGAGAGTGGGGAGTCACAGCGGCTCGAGTGGGTGTGTGCACGTGACAACGAGGCTAAGTGTTGGAGCCGCATCCCCTAAACGTGTGACGTTGAGCCCCTCTCCAAGAGCCAGAAGCGCCAAGGGTGATCTCCTAGTATAAGCACTCTACCGAGTTGTGGGTTGGGTTGTCCATAGAGAAGGATCAACGACACAAACCAACCAACAATCTATAATATATATATATATATATATATAAATATATATATATATGTCGTACCTAGTAGCCAGAACGCACTTCTCAGCCTACTATGCAAGGCCCGATTTGCCTAATAAGCCAAGTTTTCATGAATTAATATATTTTCTCAATTTTTTTTCTAATGAATTGATAAAGCTACTCATTTCATTATGCATGAGGTCATTTTTTTTTATTGGAGTTAAAATTAGCGTAGATATATGACCGAACCAAACCAACCCTACCTAACCTAACCTAACCTATCTTTAAAGGTTAGGTTAGGTTAGGTAGCTGAAAAAGTTAGGTTAAGTTAGGTCAGGTAGGTTAGATAGTCGAATAAACATTAATTCATGAAAACTTGGCTTATTAGGCAAATCGGGCCTTGCATAGTAGGCTGAGAAATGCGTTCTGGCTACTAGGTACGACATATATATATATATATATATATATATATATATATATATATATATATATATATATATATATATATATATATATATATATATATATATATATATATATATATATATATATATGTCGTACCTAGTAGCCAGAACGCACTTCTCAGCCTACTATTCAAGGCCCGATATATATATATATATATATATATATATATATATATATATATATATATATATATATATATATATATATATATATATATATATATATATATATATATATATATATTAGTATATTTTGGTAGCAGTCTTTCCTGTAGACATATATTATTAAATATGACCGAAAAAGTAAGATTAATAATTCTAACACGAATTTTCTCAATCTTTCGTACATTACGCTTCACTGTTGGAGGTAAATCAAAAATCAATTCTCCAAAATTCATTTTTATTTCTAGTTTGACGCGACACGGGCGCGTTTCGTAAAACTTATTACATTTTCAAACATTTACATTTGTGAACTAAAGTCTTTGAAAATGTAATAAGTTTTACGAAACGCGCCCGTGTCGCGTCAGACTAGAAATAAAAAGGAATTTTGGAGATTTGATTTTTGATTTACCTCCAACAGTGAAGCGTAATGTACGAAAGATTGAGAAAATTCGTGTTAGAATTATTAATCTTACTTTTTCGGTCATATTTAATAATATATATATATATATATATAAATCCTCGGCGTGGGGTGGTGTTACCACTAGGAGGCGGGCTTTGTTTTCAGCATCAGCGTTGTCAATCATTGCTGTGACAGTCTTTTCCATGATGGGGCTATCCCAGTGGGCCTGTTTGTTGTCTTTTGGGACTTGTGGTCTGGGTTGAGGGTGTGCAATGGTGTCCCATTGTCTGGCTGCTTCGATGAACGTTTGATTATGAGTTCCCGCTGTCTCTCTCATACGCTCTGGTAGGATCTGCCCTACCAATTCGTTGGCTGCTGTACATGAGGATAAGAATGCTGGAAGTGCTACCTCAGTTGCCTTTCGTATGCCTATCCCTCCAAATCTCACTGGTAGTGTTGCTTGGTCCCACTGACTGTCATCTAAATCTAAATTGAGCGCCTTCCTGAATATTGACCTGAGGAGCTCATCATATTGATTTAGAAGTGGGTTGCCAAAAGTTGGTGCACACCTTAAGAAGTATGTTAGCCTGGGCAAGGTAAGGCACTCTGTGAGAAGGTAGAGGGCATCGTGGGAGTCCAAGTCCCCTATTCTCTCTTCCATCCTCTTTAGGTCTCTAAACTTTTCGTCAAGGACTGCAGCAATGGCATTGTGACCCAGAGGTGCTCCAAGTAGTGTGCTGTCGGTAGGTTTAATGACTGAGGCTTCTGGTAAAACTGATTTCACTGCTCTAATAATTACTTCACTGGATGCAATAATTTCGCACTTGGAGGGGTTAAGAACGAGACCCATGGACTCCCCCCCGTGTCTTCTCCAGCTGCATGTCTTCCAGCAGGGAATCTTGTGTGCCTGCCAGAGTGCTATCATCCAGGAACCAGATGTTGAACTCACTGGACAGTCTGGTTGTAATTTCTCGAACCGCTATGCAAAAGAGGAACGGTGCAAGTGGGTCACCCTGTTGAATTCCCTCTGCTGAGGTGACTTCATGTTTGCCAAACAGGAGGGTTGAGTCTTTGCTGTAGCCTGCTGACAGAAACGGGAGAATGCTTGGGGCAATGTTCCTGGACTGCAGTGAGGATTGCTTCCCTTTTGACCGAGTTGAAAGCGTTTTTAAAATCAAATTTTACTACTGCCTGGTCTTCAGTAAGAGATAATGTAGGCTCGTGCAGCATGAACCGCTGCTTCACAGCCTTGGGGGACTCCAAACCCCAGCTGGTTGGGTTGCAGCATGGTGGCTGCTTCCATTTGGATACTTCTGACAGCAGACCTTGCAACTAGGCGGCGAAGGGTATTACCAACGGCAATGGGTCTGATCCCTCCCCCCTTCTTTTTCAGGGCACATAGGGATGCACCAAAGAAGAATGGTTTGATTTCATCAGGGATTAATCCGGCGAGGCAGTTGTTGACAAACGTTGTGATTTCTGTCAGGAGCGCTTCTGCAGCTGGGCCAAGAACAGGGTTCACCATTTCCTTCACATGTTGAGGTCTTACCCCTGTGTAGCCTCCTGAGGAGCCCAAGGGAAATGAAACGATAGCTTTATAAACCTCTGACTCCCGGAGGACGAGAGGTTCCTGGTTAGGGGCGAGCCTGACCTGTGGGGGAGATCCACCTACGGCCCTGAGAGGGGGTGTTTTTCTCTCAGTGCTTGGGCTGTGGTTTCATCCCTGGGCAAAATTTTGTCCTCACTTGTGATCAACCTGAGTGCCCCGACTGTATTGCCCTCTTCAATTTTCTTGCTGACTTGGGTACCTAATTTTCTGTTGTCGCTGATTGTCGTACTTGGTCTGCCTCGGCGGTGTTTGGTGTGTTTGGGGAGGCGGACTAGGTTGTCAGCCCTAGGTCAGGTAGGAAAATCCCTAATTGCTTTATTAACGGATGTGGCCCGTATCTTGCCGCCTCTGTCTGGTACACCTAAGCATGCGTTGCCAAAGAGTAGCAGATTGTGCCAGGCTTTGATGGTATCAGGTGCATCAAGGTTATTTGACCCTCAGTTGACTTTTGCGATGAGGTCCGCGTATTTCCCGACAGCAAACGGGCGAGAGGCCTTTGGGATGTGGGTGAGTGTCCTGGTTGACGTTGCTTTAATTGCCTCTAGCAGGTCGTCTGATGCAATGTAATCTGTTGCGATTTGTACTGGTGCAACAGGCTCCTGAGTGCTGCCTCCTCCCACAGGAGGCCTCCCTGACCCAGGACAGTCACCATGCTGGCGTATGACTCTGGAGACCGAGTTGATGCTGATGTTGCTCCCACAAACACTGCAGGTGCCTCTCCTTTGATTGGCTTCGGGAAGGGTGAGCTGGCTGGTAGCGGCCTCTTCTGCCATCCCCTTAGGTAAAGTGAATGTCACCTTGCACTGGAGTATTTGTCTCTCCCTCCTGGCTGGGGGGGACGAGGTTGTCCCCTATACTATGCGTCATGTCTGGGCAGATGTCTGGGGTGGGTGGGCTCGTGGAGGTGGTGGGTGGGGGTTGGGAGGCTGCGCTGGCCCGGTCTGGGAGGGGGGCCAGGGAGGGGAGGGCACGGCCACCTGATCGTGGGAGGTGGGGGCGGGGGAGCGGAAGACACTGCACCTCACTGCGGGGGGGGGGGGGAGACACTACACAAGTAGAGTGGGGGAGCAGAAGACACTACACTATATATATATAGATATATATATATATATATATATATATATATATATATATATATATATATATATATATATATATATATATATATATATATATATATATATATATATATATATATATGTATATATATATATATATGTATATATATATATATATATATATATATATATATATATATATATATATATATATATATATATATATATATATATATATATATATATATATATATATATATATATATATATATATATATATATATATATATATTCTTTATATATATATAAAGGTTTCCTTTCAAACATGTTTCATTGAATATGACCGCATATTCTGTATTTATTATTTTCTGGTTTAGGGCTTCTATCCCTCTAACTATTTTCTTAGCATCAGGGCTTAATTGGAATAGGAGTTCTCCAAAACTCATTTTCGTACTTTTAAGGTGAAGAAAAGAAGTGATTTACTATAGAGTGTATTACACTTATTTGTATAATTTGCACGACGTTTCGAACCTCCATGGTTCATTCTCAAGTGAACAGATCTTACAATACTAGTTGATTTTATACCCGCATTAGGTCAGGTGATAATACAATGAAGGTGAAAAACATGGGGGGATACATAAGGGATAAACATAGGGGCTGCAGAAGGCTTATTGGCCCATACGAGGCATCTCCTATCTAAACACAAAGATTAATCCAGTGTAATTGGCCTGTTATGTTGGACATTGTCTTCTGTGTTGGCATCGATATGTTCTTGTCTTGTCCTTACTCTCATGGTGGGTAGAGTAAATAGTTCCGTGATTTGGGTGTTCATGGTAGGTCGCTCTATTCTTATGTGAATTGCCTCAAGAATTTGTAATCTTCTTGAATCTTGGGTTTTGTCTATTATGCAAGTATTCTTGTTCAACATTTCTCTTGTTAGAGTAATGTCATGGGCTTGTCTCATGTGATTCCTAGGGGCACCAGATTGAAGATGGCATGTCAAACGCCTCGTCAGCTTGGTCGACGTCATACCTATGTACTTACATTGAAGGTTACATCCTTCGTGGGGGCAAGTGTACATGTATACAACGCTTGACTGCTGTAGAGGGTTCTCCGTCGGCTTCGGGCTGTTTTTGATAAGGAGTTCGGAAGTCTTCTTGGTTTTGTAGAATATTATCAGGTTTATGTTTTGGTTAGGAGTAGTGCTTTTTACTCCTTTACGGATTATTTCTTTCATTATTCTTTCCTCTTTTATATGTTCACTGTGCATGGTTGATTTGTAATATAATTTTATTGGGGGTGTTGTGGTTTCTGTTCTAGGTTCTGAATTATACCAACGGTCCAAGTGTCTTCTTATAGCAGCGTTTATTTCCGCGTTGCTATATCCGTTGTTCACCAATACCTGAGTTACTCTTTCAAACTCTCTACTCACGTTGCTCCATTCAGAGCAGTGGGTAAGCGCTCGACGAATATAAGCATTGAGAACACTGGCTTTGTATCTTTGGGGGCACTCACTTCTACCGTTCAGGCATAATCCTATGTTGGTGGGCTTGGTATATACGTTAGTGCTTAAAGAGGTTCCTGTTTTTGTTATTAGTACATCCAAGAATGGCAGACTGTTATTTTCACTATTTTCATGTGTAAATCGGAGTACTGACTCTCTCTCTAGGTGTCTTTTTAGGTCAATTAGTTCATCTGAGTCTTTTACTATTACGAATATGTCATCTACATAACGGCAGTATACAGTTGGTTTTTGTCTGCTACTGAAGACCCTATCTTCGATGGTTCCCATATAAAAATTAGCAAATAAAACTCCTAAGGGGGAGCCCATTGCTACTCCGTCTATTTGTAAATACATGTCTCCTTGTGGACTGATGAAAGGGGCTTCCTTTGTACATGCTTCGAGAAGACTTTTCAAGTGTGGCTCAGGTATGTCTAATTTGGGGGTGCTCTCGTCTCTGTATACTCTGTCCAGTATCATTCCTATGGTTGTGTCGACTGGGACGTTGGTAAAAAGGGGATTCAACGTCCAGGGAAGCGATGATTCCATCGGGCTGGGTAGATTTGATCAATTCTAGGAAATCTGCTGATGATTGTAGACTAAACTTACTTGGAGTGTATGGAGTTAGGAGTTCATTGAGTTTCTTTGCCAGGTGATAAGTTGGGGTTGGTATTTGGCTGATTATAGGGCGTAGTGGGTTACCTGGTTTATGCGTCTTAGCATTGCCGTAGGCATATCCTAAGCCATAGTCGCCTTGAAGTTTATTGAAATGCACACTACCTTTCTTTGCGTTGATTGCTGTAATTGTTTTGTTTACTTTCCGCTTAAGGTCTTCTACGGGGTTCCTCATGATTCGTTGAAATTTGGAGTCGTCACTTAGGATGTCGCTAATTTTGTTCATGTATTCATGGGTAGGAATCAATACATATGCTGCTGTTTTGTCGGCTTTTCTTATTGTTACGTCTTTCAGATTTTTTAGTTGTTTCGCTGCTTCTTTGAGTCGTGGGGTTAAGATTGTTGATGAATATGTTCCTCGTTTTTTCCCTGCTTCTGCAAGTAGTTCAGCTTGAAGTGTGTCAGTGGTGATGACTTTTTTGTTGTCTTCTAGCTTATGGATATCGTCCAGAAGCATTTCGATTTCCAGGCGTTTTTGATGCATCTTTGGTTTAGATAAGAATTGACAATTTAGACCAAGATTTAAGAGGTCTCGTTGGTCCTGGGTAAGATCATAAGAAGTCAGGTTAAAGTAGCCATCTTTAGGACGAGGGATTTTTAGCTGTCCACCGTTTAGGGATGTTAACTTACGGAGTGTCTTTGTTTCTACAAGAGTTTTATGTTGTTGTTTCAGGTTAAATAGTTCACTGTTGATGGTTTGCTTGAGTTGGATAGGGATGTCGTACTGGGTCCATTTGTTTAACAGATGCTCCGCCTGCTCTATAAAGGTTTGGAGGGTTTCCTTCTTCTTGTTTAGTTGATGCCGAATGAGCTCTTGCCTATACCTATAGGTAAACTCTGTATTGCGGACTGCTGGGTCATGTGGGTTTATATTGGTGTATACTGGCAGCAGGTTTTCTTTCAAACATGTTTCATTGAATATGACCGCATATTCTGTATTTATTATTTTCTGGTTTAGGGCTTCTATCCCTCTAACTATTTTCTTAGCATCAGGGCTTAATTGGAATAGGAGTTCTCCAAAACTCATTTTCGTACTTTTAAGGTGAAGAAAAGAAGTGATTTACTATAGAGTGTATTACACTTATTTGTATAATTTGCACGACGTTTCGAACCTCCATGGTTCATTCTCAAGTGAACAGATCTTACAATACTAGTTGATTTTATACCCGCATTAGGTCAGGTGATAATACAATGAAGGTGAAAAACATGGGGGGATACATAAGGGATAAACATAGGGGCTGCAGAAGGCTTATTGGCCCATACGAGGCATCTCCTATCTAAACACAAAGATTAATCCAGTGTAATTGGCCTGTTATGTTGGACATTGTCTTCTGTGTTGGCATCGATATGTTCTTGTCTTGTCCTTAATCTCATGGTGGGTAGAGTAAATAGTTCCGTGATTTGGGTGTTCATGGTAGGTCGCTCTATTCTTATGTGAATTGCCTCAAGAATTTGTAATCTTCTTGAATCTTGGGTTTTGTCTATTATGCAAGTATTCTTGTTCAACATTTCTCTTGTTAGAGTAATGTCATGGGCTTGTCTCATGTGATTCCTAGGGGCACCAGATTGAAGATGGCATGTCAAACGCCTCGTCAGCTTGGTCGACGTCATACCTATGTACTTACATTGAAGGTTACATCCTTCGTGGGGGCAAGTGTACATGTATACAACGCTTGACTGCTGTAGAGGGTTCTCCGTCGGCTTCGGGCTGTTTTTGATAAGGAGTTCGGAAGTCTTCTTGGTTTTGTAGAATATTATCAGGTTTATGTTTTGGTTAGGAGTAGTGCTTTTTACTCCTTTACGGATTATTTCTTTCATTATTCTTTCCTCTTTTATATGTTCACTGTGCATGGTTGATTTGTAATATAATTTTATTGGGGGTGTTGTGGTTTCTGTTCTAGGTTCTGAATTATACCAACGGTCCAAGTGTCTTCATATATCAGCGTTTATTTCCGCGTTGCTATATCCGTTGTTCACCAATACCTGAGTTACTCTTTCAAACTCTCTACTCACGTTGCTCCATTCAGAGCAGTGGGTAAGCGCTCGACGAATATAAGCATTGAGAACACTGGCTTTGTATCTTTGGGGGCACTCACTTCTACCGTTCAGGCATAATCCTATGTTGGTGGGCTTGGTATATACGTTAGTGCTTAAAGAGGTTCCTGTTTTTGTTATTAGTACATCCAAGAATGGCAGACTGTTATTTTCACTATTTTCATGTGTAAATCGGAGTACTGACTCTCTCTCTAGGTGTCTTTTTAGGTCAATTAGTTCATCTGAGTCTTTTACTATTACGAATATGTCATCTACATAACGGCAGTATACAGTTGGTTTTTGTCTGCTACTGAAGACCCTATCTTCGATGGTTCCCATATAAAAATTAGCAAATAAAACTCCTAAGGGGGAGCCCATTGCTACTCCGTCTATTTGTAAATACATGTCTCCTTGTGGACTGATGAAAGGGGCTTCCTTTGTACATGCTTCGAGAAGACTTTTCAAGTGTGGCTCAGGTATGTCTAATTTGGGGGTGCTCTCGTCTCTGTATACTCTGTCCAGTATCATTCCTATGGTTGTGTCGACTGGGACGTTGGTAAAAAGGGGATTCAACGTCCAGGGAAGCGATGATTCCATCGGGCTGGGTAGATTTGATCAATTCTAGGAAATCTGCTGATGATTGTAGACTAAACTTACTTGGAGTGTATGGAGTTAGGAGTTCATTGAGTTTCTTTGCCAGGTGATAAGTTGGGGTTGGTATTTGGCTGATTATAGGGCGTAGTGGGTTACCTGGTTTATGCGTCTTAGCATTGCCGTAGGCATATCCTAAGCCATAGTCGCCTTGAAGTTTATTGAAATGCACACTACCTTTCTTTGCGTTGATTGCTGTAATTGTTTTGTTTACTTTCCGCTTAAGGTCTTCTACGGGGTTCCTCATGATTCGTTGAAATTTGGAGTCGTCACTTAGGATGTCGCTAATTTTGTTCATGTATTCATGGGTAGGAATCAATACATATGCTGCTGTTTTGTCGGCTTTTCTTATTGTTACGTCTTTCAGATTTTTTAGTTGTTTCGCTGCTTCTTTGAGTCGTGGGGTTAAGATTGTTGATGAATATGTTCCTCGTTTTTTCCCTGCTTCTGCAAGTAGTTCAGCTTGAAGTGTGTCAGTGGTGATGACTTTTTTGTTGTCTTCTAGCTTATGGATATCGTCCAGAAGCATTTCGATTTCCAGGCGTTTTTGATGCATCTTTGGTTTAGATAAGAATTGACAATTTAGACCAAGATTTAAGAGGTCTCGTTGGTCCTGGGTAAGATCATAAGAAGTCAGGTTAAAGTAGCCATCTTTAGGACGAGGGATTTTTAGCTGTCCACCGTTTAGGGATGTTAACTTACGGAGTGTCTTTGTTTCTACAAGAGTTTTATGTTGTTGTTTCAGGTTAAATAGTTCACTGTTGATGGTTTGCTTGAGTTGGATAGGGATGTCGTACTGGGTCCATTTGTTTAACAGATGCTCCGCCTGCTCTATAAAGGTTTGGAGGGTTTCCTTCTTCTTGTTTAGTTGATGCCGAATGAGCTCTTGCCTATACCTATAGGTAAACTCTGTATTGCGGACTGCTGGGTCATGTGGGTTTATATTGGTGTATACTGGCAGCAGGTTTTCTTTCAAACATGTTTCATTGAATATGACCGCATATTCTGTATTTATTATTTTCTGGTTTAGGGCTTCTATCCCTCTAACTATTTTCTTAGCATCAGGGCTTAATTGGAATAGGAGTTCTCCAAAACTCATTTTCGTACTTTTAAGGTGAAGAAAAGAAGTGATTTACTATAGAGTGTATTACACTTATTTGTATAATTTGCACGACGTTTCGAACCTCCATGGTTCATTCTCAAGTGAACAGATCTTACAATACTAGTTGATTTTATACCCGCATTAGGTCAGGTGATAATACAATGAAGGTGAAAAACATGGGGGGATACATAAGGGATAAACATAGGGGCTGCAGAAGGCTTATTGGCCCATACGAGGCATCTCCTATCTAAACACAAAGATTAATCCAGTGTAATTGGCCTGTTATGTTGGACATTGTCTTCTGTGTTGGCATCGATATGTTCTTGTCTTGTCCTTAATCTCATGGTGGGTAGAGTAAATAGTTCCGTGATTTGGGTGTTCATGGTAGGTCGCTCTATTCTTATGTGAATTGCCTCAAGAATTTGTAATCTTCTTGAATCTTGGGTTTTGTCTATTATGCAAGTATTCTTGTTCAACATTTCTCTTGTTAGAGTAATGTCATGGGCTTGTCTCATGTGATTCCTAGGGGCACCAGATTGAAGATGGCATGTCAAACGCCTCGTCAGCTTGGTCGACGTCATACCTATGTACTTACATTGAAGGTTACATCCTTCGTGGGGGCAAGTGTACATGTATACAACGCTTGACTGCTGTAGAGGGTTCTCCGTCGGCTTCGGGCTGTTTTTGATAAGGAGTTCGGAAGTCTTCTTGGTTTTGTAGAATATTATCAGGTTTATGTTTTGGTTAGGAGTAGTGCTTTTTACTCCTTTACGGATTATTTCTTTCATTATTCTTTCCTCTTTTATATGTTCACTGTGCATGGTTGATTTGTAATATAATTTTATTGGGGGTGTTGTGGTTTCTGTTCTAGGTTCTGAATTATACCAACGGTCCAAGTGTCTTCATATATCAGCGTTTATTTCCGCGTTGCTATATCCGTTGTTCACCAATACCTGAGTTACTCTTTCAAACTCTCTACTCACGTTGCTCCATTCAGAGCAGTGGGTAAGCGCTCGACGAATATAAGCATTGAGAACACTGGCTTTGTATCTTTGGGGGCACTCACTTCTACCGTTCAGGCATAATCCTATGTTGGTGGGCTTGGTATATACGTTAGTGCTTAAAGAGGTTCCTGTTTTTGTTATTAGTACATCCAAGAATGGCAGACTGTTATTTTCACTATTTTCATGTGTAAATCGGAGTACTGACTCTCTCTCTAGGTGTCTTTTTAGGTCAATTAGTTCATCTGAGTCTTTTACTATTACGAATATGTCATCTACATAACGGCAGTATACAGTTGGTTTTTGTCTGCTACTGAAGACCCTATCTTCGATGGTTCCCATATAAAAATTAGCAAATAAAACTCCTAAGGGGGAGCCCATTGCTACTCCGTCTATTTGTAAATACATGTCTCCTTGTGGACTGATGAAAGGGGCTTCCTTTGTACATGCTTCGAGAAGACTTTTCAAGTGTGGCTCAGGTATGTCTAATTTGGGGGTGCTCTCGTCTCTGTATACTCTGTCCAGTATCATTCCTATGGTTGTGTCGACTGGGACGTTGGTAAAAAGGGGATTCAACGTCCAGGGAAGCGATGATTCCATCGGGCTGGGTAGATTTGATCAATTCTAGGAAATCTGCTGATGATTGTAGACTAAACTTACTTGGAGTGTATGGAGTTAGGAGTTCATTGAGTTTCTTTGCCAGGTGATAAGTTGGGGTTGGTATTTGGCTGATTATAGGGCGTAGTGGGTTACCTGGTTTATGCGTCTTAGCATTGCCGTAGGCATATCCTAAGCCATAGTCGCCTTGAAGTTTATTGAAATGCACACTACCTTTCTTTGCGTTGATTGCTGTAATTGTTTTGTTTACTTTCCGCTTAAGGTCTTCTACGGGGTTCCTCATGATTCGTTGAAATTTGGAGTCGTCACTTAGGATGTCGCTAATTTTGTTCATGTATTCATGGGTAGGAATCAATACATATGCTGCTGTTTTGTCGGCTTTTCTTATTGTTACGTCTTTCAGATTTTTTAGTTGTTTCGCTGCTTCTTTGAGTCGTGGGGTTAAGATTGTTGATGAATATGTTCCTCGTTTTTTCCCTGCTTCTGCAAGTAGTTCAGCTTGAAGTGTGTCAGTGGTGATGACTTTTTTGTTGTCTTCTAGCTTATGGATATCGTCCAGAAGCATTTCGATTTCCAGGCGTTTTTGATGCATCTTTGGTTTAGATAAGAATTGACAATTTAGACCAAGATTTAAGAGGTCTCGTTGGTCCTGGGTAAGATCATAAGAAGTCAGGTTAAAGTAGCCATCTTTAGGACGAGGGATTTTTAGCTGTCCACCGTTTAGGGATGTTAACTTACGGAGTGTCTTTGTTTCTACAAGAGTTTTATGTTGTTGTTTCAGGTTAAATAGTTCACTGTTGATGGTTTGCTTGAGTTGGATAGGGATGTCGTACTGGGTCCATTTGTTTAACAGATGCTCCGCCTGCTCTATAAAGGTTTGGAGGGTTTCCTTCTTCTTGTTTAGTTGATGCCGAATGAGCTCTTGCCTATACCTATAGGTAAACTCTGTATTGCGGACTGCTGGGTCATGTGGGTTTATATTGGTGTATACTGGCAGCAGGTTTTCTTTCAAACATGTTTCATTGAATATGACCGCATATTCTGTATTTATTATTTTCTGGTTTAGGGCTTCTATCCCTCTAACTATTTTCTTAGCATCAGGGCTTAATTGGAATAGGAGTTCTCCAAAACTCATTTTCGTACTTTTAAGGTGAAGAAAAGAAGTGATTTACTATAGAGTGTATTACACTTATTTGTATAATTTGCACGACGTTTCGAACCTCCATGGTTCATTCTCAAGTGAACAGATCTTACAATACTAGTTGATTTTATACCCGCATTAGGTCAGGTGATAATACAATGAAGGTGAAAAACATGGGGGGATACATAAGGGATAAACATAGGGGCTGCAGAAGGCTTATTGGCCCATACGAGGCATCTCCTATCTAAACACAAAGATTAATCCAGTGTAATTGGCCTGTTATGTTGGACATTGTCTTCTGTGTTGGCATCGATATGTTCTTGTCTTGTCCTTAATCTCATGGTGGGTAGAGTAAATAGTTCCGTGATTTGGGTGTTCATGGTAGGTCGCTCTATTCTTATGTGAATTGCCTCAAGAATTTGTAATCTTCTTGAATCTTGGGTTTTGTCTATTATGCAAGTATTCTTGTTCAACATTTCTCTTGTTAGAGTAATGTCATGGGCTTGTCTCATGTGATTCCTAGGGGCACCAGATTGAAGATGGCATGTCAAACGCCTCGTCAGCTTGGTCGACGTCATACCTATGTACTTACATTGAAGGTTACATCCTTCGTGGGGGCAAGTGTACATGTATACAACGCTTGACTGCTGTAGAGGGTTCTCCGTCGGCTTCGGGCTGTTTTTGATAAGGAGTTCGGAAGTCTTCTTGGTTTTGTAGAATATTATCAGGTTTATGTTTTGGTTAGGAGTAGTGCTTTTTACTCCTTTACGGATTATTTCTTTCATTATTCTTTCCTCTTTTATATGTTCACTGTGCATGGTTGATTTGTAATATAATTTTATTGGGGGTGTTGTGGTTTCTGTTCTAGGTTCTGAATTATACCAACGGTCCAAGTGTCTTCATATATCAGCGTTTATTTCCGCGTTGCTATATCCGTTGTTCACCAATACCTGAGTTACTCTTTCAAACTCTCTACTCACGTTGCTCCATTCAGAGCAGTGGGTAAGCGCTCGACGAATATAAGCATTGAGAACACTGGCTTTGTATCTTTGGGGGCACTCACTTCTACCGTTCAGGCATAATCCTATGTTGGTGGGCTTGGTATATACGTTAGTGCTTAAAGAGGTTCCTGTTTTTGTTATTAGTACATCCAAGAATGGCAGACTGTTATTTTCACTATTTTCATGTGTAAATCGGAGTACTGACTCTCTCTCTAGGTGTCTTTTTAGGTCAATTAGTTCATCTGAGTCTTTTACTATTACGAATATGTCATCTACATAACGGCAGTATACAGTTGGTTTTTGTCTGCTACTGAAGACCCTATCTTCGATGGTTCCCATATAAAAATTAGCAAATAAAACTCCTAAGGGGGAGCCCATTGCTACTCCGTCTATTTGTAAATACATGTCTCCTTGTGGACTGATGAAAGGGGCTTCCTTTGTACATGCTTCGAGAAGACTTTTCAAGTGTGGCTCAGGTATGTCTAATTTGGGGGTGCTCTCGTCTCTGTATACTCTGTCCAGTATCATTCCTATGGTTGTGTCGACTGGGACGTTGGTAAAAAGGGGATTCAACGTCCAGGGAAGCGATGATTCCATCGGGCTGGGTAGATTTGATCAATTCTAGGAAATCTGCTGATGATTGTAGACTAAACTTACTTGGAGTGTATGGAGTTAGGAGTTCATTGAGTTTCTTTGCCAGGTGATAAGTTGGGGTTGGTATTTGGCTGATTATAGGGCGTAGTGGGTTACCTGGTTTATGCGTCTTAGCATTGCCGTAGGCATATCCTAAGCCATAGTCGCCTTGAAGTTTATTGAAATGCACACTACCTTTCTTTGCGTTGATTGCTGTAATTGTTTTGTTTACTTTCCGCTTAAGGTCTTCTACGGGGTTCCTCATGATTCGTTGAAATTTGGAGTCGTCACTTAGGATGTCGCTAATTTTGTTCATGTATTCATGGGTAGGAATCAATACATATGCTGCTGTTTTGTCGGCTTTTCTTATTGTTACGTCTTTCAGATTTTTTAGTTGTTTCGCTGCTTCTTTGAGTCGTGGGGTTAAGATTGTTGATGAATATGTTCCTCGTTTTTTCCCTGCTTCTGCAAGTAGTTCAGCTTGAAGTGTGTCAGTGGTGATGACTTTTTTGTTGTCTTCTAGCTTATGGATATCGTCCAGAAGCATTTCGATTTCCAGGCGTTTTTGATGCATCTTTGGTTTAGATAAGAATTGACAATTTAGACCAAGATTTAAGAGGTCTCGTTGGTCCTGGGTAAGATCATAAGAAGTCAGGTTAAAGTAGCCATCTTTAGGACGAGGGATTTTTAGCTGTCCACCGTTTAGGGATGTTAACTTACGGAGTGTCTTTGTTTCTACAAGAGTTTTATGTTGTTGTTTCAGGTTAAATAGTTCACTGTTGATGGTTTGCTTGAGTTGGATAGGGATGTCGTACTGGGTCCATTTGTTTAACAGATGCTCCGCCTGCTCTATAAAGGTTTGGAGGGTTTCCTTCTTCTTGTTTAGTTGATGCCGAATGAGCTCTTGCCTATACCTATAGGTAAACTCTGTATTGCGGACTGCTGGGTCATGTGGGTTTATATTGGTGTATACTGGCAGCAGGTTTTCTTTCAAACATGTTTCATTGAATATGACCGCATATTCTGTATTTATTATTTTCTGGTTTAGGGCTTCTATCCCTCTAACTATTTTCTTAGCATCAGGGCTTAATTGGAATAGGAGTTCTCCAAAACTCATTTTCGTACTTTTAAGGTGAAGAAAAGAAGTGATTTACTATAGAGTGTATTACACTTATTTGTATAATTTGCACGACGTTTCGAACCTCCATGGTTCATTCTCAAGTGAACAGATCTTACAATACTAGTTGATTTTATACCCGCATTAGGTCAGGTGATAATACAATGAAGGTGAAAAACATGGGGGGATACATAAGGGATAAACATAGGGGCTGCAGAAGGCTTATTGGCCCATACGAGGCATCTCCTATCTAAACACAAAGATTAATCCAGTGTAATTGGCCTGTTATGTTGGACATTGTCTTCTGTGTTGGCATCGATATGTTCTTGTCTTGTCCTTAATCTCATGGTGGGTAGAGTAAATAGTTCCGTGATTTGGGTGTTCATGGTAGGTCGCTCTATTCTTATGTGAATTGCCTCAAGAATTTGTAATCTTCTTGAATCTTGGGTTTTGTCTATTATGCAAGTATTCTTGTTCAACATTTCTCTTGTTAGAGTAATGTCATGGGCTTGTCTCATGTGATTCCTAGGGGCACCAGATTGAAGATGGCATGTCAAACGCCTCGTCAGCTTGGTCGACGTCATACCTATGTACTTACATTGAAGGTTACATCCTTCGTGGGGGCAAGTGTACATGTATACAACGCTTGACTGCTGTAGAGGGTTCTCCGTCGGCTTCGGGCTGTTTTTGATAAGGAGTTCGGAAGTCTTCTTGGTTTTGTAGAATATTATCAGGTTTATGTTTTGGTTAGGAGTAGTGCTTTTTACTCCTTTACGGATTATTTCTTTCATTATTCTTTCCTCTTTTATATGTTCACTGTGCATGGTTGATTTGTAATATAATTTTATTGGGGGTGTTGTGGTTTCTGTTCTAGGTTCTGAATTATACCAACGGTCCAAGTGTCTTCATATATCAGCGTTTATTTCCGCGTTGCTATATCCGTTGTTCACCAATACCTGAGTTACTCTTTCAAACTCTCTACTCACGTTGCTCCATTCAGAGCAGTGGGTAAGCGCTCGACGAATATAAGCATTGAGAACACTGGCTTTGTATCTTTGGGGGCACTCACTTCTACCGTTCAGGCATAATCCTATGTTGGTGGGCTTGGTATATACGTTAGTGCTTAAAGAGGTTCCTGTTTTTGTTATTAGTACATCCAAGAATGGCAGACTGTTATTTTCACTATTTTCATGTGTAAATCGGAGTACTGACTCTCTCTCTAGGTGTCTTTTTAGGTCAATTAGTTCATCTGAGTCTTTTACTATTACGAATATGTCATCTACATAACGGCAGTATACAGTTGGTTTTTGTCTGCTACTGAAGACCCTATCTTCGATGGTTCCCATATAAAAATTAGCAAATAAAACTCCTAAGGGGGAGCCCATTGCTACTCCGTCTATTTGTAAATACATGTCTCCTTGTGGACTGATGAAAGGGGCTTCCTTTGTACATGCTTCGAGAAGACTTTTCAAGTGTGGCTCAGGTATGTCTAATTTGGGGGTGCTCTCGTCTCTGTATACTCTGTCCAGTATCATTCCTATGGTTGTGTCGACTGGGACGTTGGTAAAAAGGGGATTCAACGTCCAGGGAAGCGATGATTCCATCGGGCTGGGTAGATTTGATCAATTCTAGGAAATCTGCTGATGATTGTAGACTAAACTTACTTGGAGTGTATGGAGTTAGGAGTTCATTGAGTTTCTTTGCCAGGTGATAAGTTGGGGTTGGTATTTGGCTGATTATAGGGCGTAGTGGGTTACCTGGTTTATGCGTCTTAGCATTGCCGTAGGCATATCCTAAGCCATAGTCGCCTTGAAGTTTATTGAAATGCACACTACCTTTCTTTGCGTTGATTGCTGTAATTGTTTTGTTTACTTTCCGCTTAAGGTCTTCTACGGGGTTCCTCATGATTCGTTGAAATTTGGAGTCGTCACTTAGGATGTCGCTAATTTTGTTCATGTATTCATGGGTAGGAATCAATACATATGCTGCTGTTTTGTCGGCTTTTCTTATTGTTACGTCTTTCAGATTTTTTAGTTGTTTCGCTGCTTCTTTGAGTCGTGGGGTTAAGATTGTTGATGAATATGTTCCTCGTTTTTTCCCTGCTTCTGCAAGTAGTTCAGCTTGAAGTGTGTCAGTGGTGATGACTTTTTTGTTGTCTTCTAGCTTATGGATATCGTCCAGAAGCATTTCGATTTCCAGGCGTTTTTGATGCATCTTTGGTTTAGATAAGAATTGACAATTTAGACCAAGATTTAAGAGGTCTCGTTGGTCCTGGGTAAGATCATAAGAAGTCAGGTTAAAGTAGCCATCTTTAGGACGAGGGATTTTTAGCTGTCCACCGTTTAGGGATGTTAACTTACGGAGTGTCTTTGTTTCTACAAGAGTTTTATGTTGTTGTTTCAGGTTAAATAGTTCACTGTTGATGGTTTGCTTGAGTTGGATAGGGATGTCGTACTGGGTCCATTTGTTTAACAGATGCTCCGCCTGCTCTATAAAGGTTTGGAGGGTTTCCTTCTTCTTGTTTAGTTGATGCCGAATGAGCTCTTGCCTATACCTATAGGTAAACTCTGTATTGCGGACTGCTGGGTCATGTGGGTTTATATTGGTGTATACTGGCAGCAGGTTTTCTTTCAAACATGTTTCATTGAATATGACCGCATATTCTGTATTTATTATTTTCTGGTTTAGGGCTTCTATCCCTCTAACTATTTTCTTAGCATCAGGGCTTAATTGGAATAGGAGTTCTCCAAAACTCATTTTCGTACTTTTAAGGTGAAGAAAAGAAGTGATTTACTATAGAGTGTATTACACTTATTTGTATAATTTGCACGACGTTTCGAACCTCCATGGTTCATTCTCAAGTGAACAGATCTTACAATACTAGTTGATTTTATACCCGCATTAGGTCAGGTGATAATACAATGAAGGTGAAAAACATGGGGGGATACATAAGGGATAAACATAGGGGCTGCAGAAGGCTTATTGGCCCATACGAGGCATCTCCTATCTAAACACAAAGATTAATCCAGTGTAATTGGCCTGTTATGTTGGACATTGTCTTCTGTGTTGGCATCGATATGTTCTTGTCTTGTCCTTACTCTCATGGTGGGTAGAGTAAATAGTTCCGTGATTTGGGTGTTCATGGTAGGTCGCTCTATTCTTATGTGAATTGCCTCAAGAATTTGTAATCTTCTTGAATCTTGGGTTTTGTCTATTATGCAAGTATTCTTGTTCAACATTTCTCTTGTTAGAGTAATGTCATGGGCTTGTCTCATGTGATTCCTAGGGGCACCAGATTGAAGATGGCATGTCAAACGCCTCGTCAGCTTGGTCGACGTCATACCTATGTACTTACATTGAAGGTTACATCCTTCGTGGGGGCAAGTGTACATGTATACAACGCTTGACTGCTGTAGAGGGTTCTCCGTCGGCTTCGGGCTGTTTTTGATAAGGAGTTCGGAAGTCTTCTTGGTTTTGTAGAATATTATCAGGTTTATGTTTTGGTTAGGAGTAGTGCTTTTTACTCCTTTACGGATTATTTCTTTCATTATTCTTTCCTCTTTTATATGTTCACTGTGCATGGTTGATTTGTAATATAATTTTATTGGGGGTGTTGTGGTTTCTGTTCTAGGTTCTGAATTATACCAACGGTCCAAGTGTCTTCTTATAGCAGCGTTTATTTCCGCGTTGCTATATCCGTTGTTCACCAATACCTGAGTTACTCTTTCAAACTCTCTACTCACGTTGCTCCATTCAGAGCAGTGGGTAAGCGCTCGACGAATATAAGCATTGAGAACACTGGCTTTGTATCTTTGGGGGCACTCACTTCTACCGTTCAGGCATAATCCTATGTTGGTGGGCTTGGTATATACGTTAGTGCTTAAAGAGGTTCCTGTTTTTGTTATTAGTACATCCAAGAATGGCAGACTGTTATTTTCACTATTTTCATGTGTAAATCGGAGTACTGACTCTCTCTCTAGGTGTCTTTTTAGGTCAATTAGTTCATCTGAGTCTTTTACTATTACGAATATGTCATCTACATAACGGCAGTATACAGTTGGTTTTTGTCTGCTACTGAAGACCCTATCTTCGATGGTTCCCATATAAAAATTAGCAAATAAAACTCCTAAGGGGGAGCCCATTGCTACTCCGTCTATTTGTAAATACATGTCTCCTTGTGGACTGATGAAAGGGGCTTCCTTTGTACATGCTTCGAGAAGACTTTTCAAGTGTGGCTCAGGTATGTCTAATTTGGGGGTGCTCTCGTCTCTGTATACTCTGTCCAGTATCATTCCTATGGTTGTGTCGACTGGGACGTTGGTAAAAAGGGATTCAACGTCCAGGGAAGCGATGATTCCATCGGGCTGGGTAGATTTGATCAATTCTAGGAAATCTGCTGATGATTGTAGACTAAACTTACTTGGAGTGTATGGAGTTAGGAGTTCATTGAGTTTCTTTGCCAGGTGATAAGTTGGGGTTGGTATTTGGCTGATTATAGGGCGTAGTGGGTTACCTGGTTTATGCGTCTTAGCATTGCCGTAGGCATATCCTAAGCCATAGTCGCCTTGAAGTTTATTGAAATGCACACTACCTTTCTTTGCGTTGATTGCTGTAATTGTTTTGTTTACTTTCCGCTTAAGGTCTTCTACGGGGTTCCTCATGATTCGTTGAAATTTGGAGTCGTCACTTAGGATGTCGCTAATTTTGTTCATGTATTCATGGGTAGGAATCAATACATATGCTGCTGTTTTGTCGGCTTTTCTTATTGTTACGTCTTTCAGATTTTTTAGTTGTTTCGCTGCTTCTTTGAGTCGTGGGGTTAAGATTGTTGATGAATATGTTCCTCGTTTTTTCCCTGCTTCTGCAAGTAGTTCAGCTTGAAGTGTGTCAGTGGTGATGACTTTTTTGTTGTCTTCTAGCTTATGGATATCGTCCAGAAGCATTTCGATTTCCAGGCGTTTTTGATGCATCTTTGGTTTAGATAAGAATTGACAATTTAGACCAAGATTTAAGAGGTCTCGTTGG